>NW_008679892.1:0-7513 GCF_000695815.1 Acanthisitta chloris | reverse complement strand
CAGCAGGACAAGCAAGAAATCCCAACTTTACAGAATTAACAGCTTCTTTCTATATATTTTACCAAACGGATTGAATAAACCCAGTATGGAGATACCTAGCATTCAGAAACAGTGCTTTGAAATTGTTTCCATTTTTTTATCCATGCAGCATTGTCACTAGAAATGGATAGATTTGGTTATTTATTTATCAAGGTGCTTTGAAATTGTTTCCATTTTTTTATGCATGCAGCACTGTCACTAGAAATGGATAGATTGGGTTATTTATTTATCAAGCAACACAGTATTTTTAAAGTGTTCCACTGTCGACTAACTTGACTAGTATCGTTTATTGTTTCTAAATAAATCATGCATCTTAATAAGAAACTTGGGCTCCAGATAGCTGTGATAATTGAAAAAGATAATGCACGAGCTGTTCATTGCCTTCCTCCAGCTTTGCTGGAGAGAATGTTCCTTATTCTGCTAGAGAGAACATTCCTTATCCTGCTAGAGAGAAGGCAGCCAAATTATTTAACCCATCAGAGGGGATATTTTTAGTTATGTCTCATTTTGTCTAGAGACAATTAGGGACTGCTTATTCATGCTTCTGCAGTAAAACTGTGAATGCTATAACACTCAGCTAATTGAAAGGCTGGTACCATTTTAAAGCAGCACCTTGCTGCACCCAGAGAAGGACACCTGTCTGTGTTAGTTCCAAATTCTCCTCCTAGTTCTCCTCTCCTCCTTACACTGTCTTGAAGTATGTACAGTAAGAGTAACATGGCACAATAACCACAGTTGTGATACAATAACCTTGTAACATCTATCATCATCTCAAAGCTAATCTGAGGAGTCAACAGTTTGGATCAACTGAAGAGATATATTTTTTTCAGAAGTCATAAGCCAAGGAGAAACCCAAACACATATAATACCAGTATTTCTAAACAATCCTCTTATGAAAAGCCATTAAGATTGAGAGGTCAAATATTAGCAGCCAAACCCTCTCAAAAGTTGGTAAACACCTGTTAAAGCCTGAACAAGTGTCTCAGAACAGAAACTCATTTGTTTACCTGTCACAGATTCAATTGCTTGTGGTTCTGAATGGTTGGATAGCTAAAAAACCCACGATGCCATTGCATGCTCTATGACTCTTCAGGCTACTTCTTTTGTGAAATGACACACTTGGTCCGTATTGATCCTCTGTTCCAGGCATCGACAATCTGGCACTTTTCTTGCTCTTATACTTGGCACTGTTTTAAGGCTTAGTTTCACCCTGGTGAGTTTCTGTGCTCTGCTGGAAGCCTCATGGGTTACAGATACCTGCAACAGCTGCTGAACTGCAAACAAGTGACATACTGGTTTGATTTAAACCATAGGTGACCTCTTTGAATAAAAAAATGAAAGATGACTAAATTAAAAATGGTGTTTTTACACGAGTTTGCAAGTTGTCATGGGTTTTACTCAAATTAATAATTCATGACATGGTGAACATGGAAGTTGATGCCTAAAGTACAACCACTAAGGCAGGTCAGGTACCTATAGCTGTGATTCATTTAGGTTTTCGGTTCTGTTAAGTGCATAAGTCGCATAAAAAAGTTTGAAATACACATTTATTCCAACAAAGAAAGTAAATAGGTACAACTGAGAACACATAATAATGTTTGTACTACATGAGAAAGCACAGATTTGCAGGTCATGGCCAAGCTATGTTCCTGCCATCACTTGGCTCCCAGATGTGACTGGGTGGAGCCTGTGCAGTAGAGACACAACTCAAGGGCAGAGGTTTGTATCCTGCTTTGCTCTTGTAGAAATCCTGCTGCCATCCTTTTGCTAATTCTCTTACAGAAAATTTATAAAGGAACAAGATGTGTTTGTTATGAGAAAGCAAAGAATAGCAGCATAAAGATGCCAAATTTTGAATGGAAAAGCAAGCTGTAAATAGGAATGCAATGTTTCCCTTGACAGCAGGACTTTTGCAGATTTTACCTCAGCCCAGAACATCAAGTTCCTATTCAAGTCATATTTTCAGTCAAATTATTTTTCTAGGTGTATCTTTTTACACACGTTTTGCTGTTATTCCTATCAAGTATAATGGGCAATAATGGTATCATCGTAATAGTCCAAGGATATAAACAAGCCCCAGTTCATAAGTTTCTCTCCCTCCTTACACACCTTGTGTCAGTATACAAAGAATTATAGTTGTGTTGGGGGTTTTTCCCATCCCTTATTTAAAAAAAAATATGGTTGGACTAATTATATTTTGAAAGTTAATGGTTTTAGTTGATCTAAGTCAGAACTCTTGGAGAGCAGCCACATCAAATGAGTTCCTGGTAATTTGCCATGACTTCACCATGTGCAGATCCATGAAATTACATGCCTCCCATATGGCTGTTGCTATAGCTATGCCAAAATCAACCAATAACACTCTGACTTTGCTTGTGGCCCTTCCTGGAAGAAATCTACACACATCTTATATCTGGGTAGATAAAACAGGGGGGTTTATTTAGCTCTCTGTAGTATTTCATCAACTATTGGAAAAGTTATTTATATTAAAATACTCAGAACATGACAGATAAGTGATTAACCAAGGCACTTTGTAATAAATGCTTGCAAAAGGAATACTGTCTAATGGATAACCTAGACCTGATTTTCCTTGGCTGTTTCTCTAGCTTTTATTGTCAGCTTTACCTGGGCTTACATAATGTTCAGTGTGATGTACTGGGTATTAATGTGTCTTTTATACCAGTTTATACCCATTTAAATGGCAACATGCTGGCCACTGCCCTCCTGGGCATTTCCAAAATCCCTTCACCCCTGAAACTTTTCCTTCCTTTTGTTGTTTCTTTTTTTTTATTGTTCCTTGCACTTTACTGCGCTTCCCAGGCCTGGATCTATATATGGATCCACAGAGTTGTTCTTTCTGCATGCTCAAGGGCAGTCCATTAACAGCATGAAAACGATCCAGAATGAGCAGGATGCTGAAAAGCTTCCCACATAGCTTAGCAAGGGATTTGTAGTGCTTTTGTCTGGGTACTCACTTCCTCAGGTTGAAAGACTTGTGAAATTTTAATATGCAATATTACCTGCATCTTTGGAGCCCCACGATTTATTTGTATCAAAATTGTGGAAAGTGGTCTGAAAATTCCCTCCATCCAAATCAAACTGTTAGACTGCTCCTGTTTTTACCTGTTGACTAATAGAAACACTTCCCTTCTGAACTTTTATCGTCTCATTCCTTATGCACTTGTATTCATCTGCATTCCCTTGTTATGTGTTTACATTGTAAACTGCCTGGAGGCAGACAGCAACAGAAGGAAGATGCTCTGCAATGGTAATTACTTCTGTTATCATGGATGTTCAGGAAAAGATCACCTCCAATCCAACTGTGCTTATAAAAGCTGGACTTGATGCATTATAGCATGATGTTATTGCTAGATTGTGTGCTGTATAGGATCTGCATTCCCTTGTTATGTGTTTACATTGTAAACTGCCTGGAGGCAGACAGCAACAGAAGGAAGATGCTCTGCAATGGTAATTACTTCTGTTATCATGGATGTTCAGGAAAAGATCACCTCCAATCCAACTGTGCTTATAAAAGCTGGACTTGATGCATTATAGCATGATGTTATTGCTAGATTGTGTGCTGTATAGGATTTCATAGAATCATTAAGAAAAGACCTGACCTCTAAGGTCATCGAGTCCAAGCACTGCCAGGTTCACCACTAAACCATGTCCCCAAGTGCCACCTCCATGTGCCTTTTGAACACTTCCAGGGATAGTACCAGACAAAGGCAATTCAGGGTAAGGTTGAGAACATACTAAGACATTGCCTCTACACATTAAAAATTTGATTTCTGGTACACCCTGAAACAGTGAAGGGCTTTGCATAAGTTTGGAACTGACTCCTGGCCAAATAAGAATGAAAAAATCAGAAAATTACACCATGAAAACAGACCATAGGTTTTTCTACTGCTCCTGTACTGAAGAAATAAGTAAGAGTTGGAAAACATTTCCATGCAAGAAAGTTTTGAAATATACCAGTCAGCACTGCAATCCTGCTGGATCTAGCTGAAATTTCGCTTTATAAGCTCAATTTTGTAACTTAAGCACAAGACTTCTATGCTAAAAATACCCACCAAAATAATCTAGATGCCAGTGCACAAAACTACAAAGGGTCTATACAGGAAGCAGCATTGAAATTTAGGTGGATCTATTTGCATTCTGATTAGTAATATGTCAAACTTGTATTTATGGTACAACAATGTGAGATAATATTGATTACAGAGAAATCTCGACCCTTTACTTTATTGGAGTGGTGCCCAAGTCCACAGCCACCTGAAGAACTGCATCTGGCAAGGCTAATAAAATGAAACTTGAGATCTCACAGTCAGGGAGCTCAGTCTTTCAGCTCCTTCCCTTGCAAAACTGTGGTTGATTTGGCACCTTGATATTGAGAGAAATCCTGTGCTTTTTGGTCCTCAAATGTAAATTCCACCGTAATTCAGTACCTGTGCTTTTTGGTCCTCAAATGTAAATCCCACTGTAATTCAGTATAACAAAATGCACCAGCACTGCTCTTTTTCAATGTCATTCTTCACGCAGACTCAGGAAGAACACAAACCGATAGCAAGAGATCACAATGGAGTTGCTTAACAGAGTTGTTTCACTTTCCATATCAACTGCAGGTTTTTTTTTTCTCTGCTCAGTTTCCTATCATTTCACAGAAATCAATTGTTTCACTTTCCATATCAACTGCAGGGTTGTTTTTTCTCTGCTCAGTTTCCTACCATTTCACAGAAATCACCTGTGCTCACGAGAAGGAAAAAGTAAAACCTTCTGTATTTGCAGGTTTGCATTACAGTAAGTGCTTTTGGGTGTGATTGAATGTTTTATAGTGGAATGATGCTTCTGTTAGCAAAAAGCAGTCAACACACTTTTCTAGCTGTTCTACTGTCTGTCTTTTGGCTTTGCTATTAAGGCTAAGCTAGACTAATCAGGAGCATTATTTGGGAATATTAGGTAATAAAGACCAGACAGCTGTGGAACACTCAGGATTACTCTGCATAAATCTCACTACAGCTGGGCAAACTAACTTGGTGGTGCCGATCTCCTCTGTGCTGGCTCTGTGAGCTGTGCAGCCAGGACAGGACCTGCCAGCTCCATCCTTTCTGCATGCCTCAGGTTTTTGGCCCTTGTCTCATGCTCCTCTGAGAGGATACTTGAACTCCTGCAGCTGGAGCCCAAACCCGCTCACTCTCTCATTCCAGGACACCATCTGCCAGACACAGCAGTTGAACCTACTGCATGTATAACTCTGGCTACCAGGTAATAAAACCAAGGGGAAAGTGAAAAGTCTACATGCTACTTTATATATTAACTGTATATTTATTTTAGATAAATCTGTACATATACACACACACACATGTACATTAAAAAGGTTTATTTTCACTTTCTCTGAAAAGCTTTCAGAGATTTAATCTTTCATATTCTAGCACAGCACAGCTCACAAGCTACACAATATCCTGCAGAAATTCCTTTCATTATCTGTAAAGTGTCTCATAATGTTCTATTCATAATTTGCTTTGACATTAAAATAAAAATGTTAATATTCTCAATATCTCCTTTCATTGCTTATGTTCCTCAGGAAGATCTGGCAGCCCACAGAAGCCAGATGGTGGCATGAACTTCCCAACTGAACTGCCTGGCTGCTGCTACAAAAAGGGATGGTTTTGTTCCCTCCTATCTCAACCTGAAGGGCATTACCAAACCCTACAGTGAACTTGGGCAATGAGCCTATTAATTAGAGATGGCTTAAACTAAGTGAGGAGAACCAATGCTTGAAGAAAGGAAGCAAGAGCACTGTGAGGATACTTTGAGGGCCACCTGCAATAACAAAGGAAGCAAGAGCACTGTGAGGATACCTTGAGGGCCACCTGCAATAACAGCTCTGAGGTGAAGCCAGGATGTCAGTCTGCAGACCAGCACTAGGGACAGTGGTGGTAACCAAGGAGGCCCAGAGGGACAAGACAAGTCTAGTATCAAGCCAGCAAGTAAGGCTAGGACAGCACAGACCTACAGCAAAGCTCAAACAAAACCAGCCTGGGGCTGAGCTTAAATGTGTCTCCAGTGCCCTTGGGCAGGGAGTGTGGGGTGGAGGCCCCTGGTGAGGCTGATTAGGGCCATTGGGTCTCACTAGTGCCCACTGAGCCCTGACAATGACAATTGCTCCTTTTGATGGACTACCAAATTTGTCCTCAGCATGACACCAGATCATGCCATGAAGCTCACATCCTCTTATTGCCAAGGTGGTAGCAGCAAGCAAAGGACTGAAAATACATGAAAGCCCAAATATCAGAACTTTAAAAACATTAAAATACTTAGAAAACAGATTAAAAATAGTGTGTGGCTGCAGCACACCATGGGTCAAGGACTGGGACAGACCTGGTGGGCACAGCAGTCTGTCCTTCAAAGCATGAAGGGTTGTGGAAGGTGGAAAGAGAAAGAAGACCTTGTATGGATTCTGAAAGACAGACTGCAACAGCAGATGGTCCCTTGCTCCCTTTGGGACCAAAACCCCTCCAAACAGAGGACAGGGGCCTATGGCTAGACTCAAGAAGTGATGGATGCCACAAATCCCATCAGCAGGTGTGCTGGGATGGCTGATCATGGCAGTATCCTGCTGGTTTGCTCTGATGATGTGGGAGCACAGCACAGAGATGGTGGAGACAGCATGTAGGGGTGGGCAGCAGAGCTAGTGCCAATAGGCACAGGCAGCTGACACTGGTGGGCAGAACAGGTCAATGGGAACAGGCAGCTGACCCTAGTGGGAAGCTGGAAAAAACCACTTGCTCGGTGGGGCTGGGGCAGTGTCACATCACATGCCCCAGGCTGCAGGATTTGAAAGGATAGGGAGCATGAGGTGGAGATTCAGCACTCTTGTGAAAGCTTATGGATGAAAGGGGATTGAGGATTTCCTCTGGATACAGCTGAGTGGAATCAGCTTCCCAGGGAGGCTGGGCTGGGATTTGGGCAGGTGTTTCATTCTCTGCAGTGCTCTCATGAGACCCCACAGGAATTCTGTGTGCAGTTCTGGTGTCCTCCACGTAAGAAGGACATAGAACTGTTGCAGCAAGTCCAGAGGAGGCCATGAAGTTGATAAGAGGACTGGAGCATCTCCTCTATGAGGACAGGCTGAGGGAGTTGGGGCTGTTCAGCCTGGAGAAGGTTGTGTGGAGATCTCATAGCAACCTTTCAGTACCTGAAAGTATTTTCACCATCTCTGAGGGTTTTCAAGATGAGACTAGATGTGGCATTTAGTGCCATGGTCTAGTAACGATGGTAAGGTTGGCCCCGATTCTATGATTTACTGTAAAGGGGCTGCAGGGGAGTTGGAGAGGGACTCTTGGTTAGGAGCTGCAGTAACAGGACAAGGGGAAATGGGTACAAACTGAAAGAGGGGAAATTTAGGCTAGATATTAGGAAAAAGTTTTTACTGTGAGGGTGGTGAGACTGCCATTACACTCAGGTCCAGGCTGTC
>NW_008679891.1:79606-87036 GCF_000695815.1 Acanthisitta chloris | reverse complement strand
TGGCCTTGGGGCAGTCGTAGCTGAAAGCACAGGTGTCTGTGGTGGTGAGCATGGATGAAATGAAGGGGTGGGGAGCAGAGCTAATGCTGCAGGTACCAGAGCATGCACCTTCATCCACAGAAGGAGTGGACACTATAGGGCTCTTTCAATGTGTTGGTTGAATTCAGCACTTTGGGTATTCAGGGCACTCCTTGAGACAAGGAACTATCTAGAGTAAGAAGCCATTTGTAGTCAGTGAATGAAATACTCATAGATGAAAACGTCTGAGTGAGGGAAGCTTTTAATGTCATGGAAGTGGTCAGCTTGTACAGAGCCACAATTTGTGCATTAAGGGAGTCACATCTCCAGCCAGCACTGTGGTCCTGCACAGCCAGCCTGAGTAAGTGTGACTTCTGGTACAATGTGGTTCCAAGATTGCTGTTCTGCAGGTGCAGTGAAGCCCATGTAGTCTTATTTCTGTTCCTGGTTTCCAGTTTATGCCTGTCTAGTGCCAGGAGAATATTTACACTTTGGTTTACAGAGCTGGAGTGCAGCTGGTGGGGGTTTGGTTGCTGGTTTTGGCAGGACTTTGCTCCTTTGTGAAAGGGATATGGTTGGATATGGTGGTGATTGGTCATCAGGAGTGAAGGGAGGTTGTCTCTTTCCAAGGTGTCCTGGAGTACCCATGTCCACCTGTTGCCCTTTGGACCAGCTGCTAGGATGCAGTCAATGTGGTTTCTGTCATGGTCTAAGCAGAGCTATAACTGGCCTTGGGGCAGTCGTAGCTGAAAGTACAGGTGTCTGTGGTGGTGTCATGGTCTAAGCAGAGCTATAGCCCTGAGCTGTAGCAGTGAAAGTAAGCACAGCCTGTAGTGGGGTGCTCAGAGGCACTTTGGGCCCTGTGGGAAGGATGGGGAAGGATGAAGTGCAGTTCACTTGGGGCTCTTGTTCCCTATTACTGTGCTGCTATTCCCAGTGTCCAGGCTGTTGTCCTGGCCTTGCATCACGTTCACAGATGGGCTATGTAGGAGAGGTCTTGGTGAGGAAAAAGAATTTTTTTTTTTAGCAGGAATCCCTTGAAAGCAGGCACAGCCCTGCAGAGCAGCGTTGGGATTGCCAGGGGTGCTGCAGGCAGCCAGGATGTGTGGGAACCCAGATTCTCTCTGTTCGCTTTGCTTCTCAAAGCTGCAGGGCAGATTGTATCAATTTCAGCGCTGAATGGTCCCTGATGTGTGCTACTGATTACAACTGGGGATGGAGCTTTGGCAGACTAATTGACAAACAAGGTCATTGCTTAAATAAACAGACAAATTAAGTGAAAGCATTAAGTTGCTAGGTGGGATAAACTACATGCTAAAAGATGAAGGAAAATTTTAAGATGAGGTTAAAGAAAGAAGCAGTCGAAGCCCAAGTGTGGCAATTTAAGCCATTCCTAACCAAGAGATTACCTGCAGTTTAAACCTTGGGGCACCAAGAGTAAATTACTGTGTTAGAAGTGCAACTTCAGAGCCAAAGAGCTGATGATACCTGGGAGAGGCATCTGGGCTAGAGCTCAAGGTGAGCAGCCAGGGACCTTTGGCAGTGGATGGACATGGGTGATTGTGGCTCAGCTCAGACCTTCAGTGCAATCTCTCTCCTCCCATCCTCTCCACAATCAGGATGTTGCTGAGTAATAATAGGAAAGTCAAGCAGCAAGGCAGGAGAGCCCTGCTCCAAGGCACTGGCTGATGTGGGACCTGGGCAGCTGAGAGGCTCAGGCACTTGCCAGCAGGATGTACACATGTGCTCAGGTGTGATGGAGGTGCCTGTGCACCTGTCCTTCACCCCATGAAATGCCAAAGGGCATTGTAGAGTTGAGCAGTTTAAGAGCACATGTTCTGTGAATGGAATCTCGGTTTTTGTGGCACTGCCAGGACAATAGCAAAGGCCTCGGGATCCAAATCAGCTGCATGTGGTGACTTGTTTCCATGTGGCTGTTAGGCCAAGGCTGAGGCAGTCTCCCTGTGCTTCCCCTCTCCCTTTGGGAGTGATGTGCTTGGCAGTGGCTGGGCCCCTGCAAGGAGAGGGCTGTGTCTCAAGTCAGTTGCAAGTTTTCCAGAGGTGTTGTTCTCTGTGTCGTGGCAGAGAAATAAAGTGTGCGGGAGACATGAGATCAGAGCAGCAACCACTTGACAAAACCCAGATCATCCGTTTTCCCACAGTGCTGCCAAACCTAGTCATCTGGTGGCAATTTTTAAGTCTCACACAATTACTCTGATTTTCATTTATCGTTTTCAAAATGATTCTGTAGATCATTTCTATACAGATTAACTGAAGATGCTTTTACTGCTTTGCCATAGAGATTTGCAAGGGATGCAAAGCCAGAGCATTTTATCTGAGAAGGAGCAGCTGCAAAGGATTTGCCCACACTGAGTGTCAGCCAGCCCAGTGGAGCACTCTGGGCACCCCAGGGCACAGCTTGGCAGCACCCAGGCACACTCACAGCTCTTGGCCACACATCTGCCAGCACGGGAACTCCCAGCAATGGCAGTGTGGGAGACCCTCTGCTTGCATACTGATTCTTGCTATCCAGAGGTATTCAAAGCAAGTGTCTGTTCTCTGTGTTACATGATGCTGTGGGATGTGCTCCCTGAAACCTCACTGTGAGATGGTGGGCAGCATGCCAGCAGGAGATGGGTTTTGTTTGATCCTGGCTGGGCTGTGCTTGTATGGGTGGCTCAGTTTCAGTCAGACGCAAAAAGGAGATAAAAAGCTCCTTAATGGTGATATTAAGAAGGTTTTGACTGGAGGCAAAAAGGCATTTTGTTCTTTCTGTGATTTTTTTTTTTCTTCAGCTTAAACTATATTATTAGTGTCTCAATTTATGCTCAGGCAGAGGAAATCAGCCTTCTGCATAGAATCCTGTTTTAATAAGCTAAATTCACTTTGATCAATGTGAGGCCTGTTTATATGCAGCGTTAGTAGTGATCTTGGTGCTCAAGAGAGACACAGAATATATGCATGTTCTCCCTGGGGACAGTCAACATGCTGTGTTTGCACAATTTACATAGAAAAAGAGACGTATATGAGGCACGGGAGGAAGTTCTGCTCCTGCATAAATGGATGGGAGTTTTGCTGTTGGTTCAACCAGGGCAGGATTTGCCCACTGTGGCTGGTGCCTCCAGAGTCAACCACCACAGCTCGCTCCGGAGGCTTTTGTAGACGTGTATGGGGAGAGGATGTTATTCACAGGGGCTTATTCAAGAAAACACTTAAACGCATTCTTAAAATTAATCACATGCTTTCCTGAATTTGGGCTCGTGTGCTGTAAGGGGCTGGATATGGCACAGTGCTGGCTGAGTGCCGTGGCACAGCCAGCAGCACGTGCCGGGGAAGTGGCTGGGTTTGCTCTTGCCTGAGCACACATCAGTTGTGGAGTGGATGAAGGGCATGGTTTGATGGAGAGGAGCAAGGCTCCAAGTACACTCTGCAGCTGTTTGGGGCCAAATCTCTGGCATATCTCCTACTGGTACCCAGTCCAGAAGAGATGGAGCAATCCCCTGCTCCCCTGTGCACGCCTGGCTGCTGCTATAGGATGAGGTGCAGTCAATGTATCCAGTTCTTGAGGATTTTGGAGGTGTTGACAAGCTTTTGATAGGCACTAAATCTTATCCTTCCCAAGGCATCTTTTAAATGTATGTGTCCTCCTGTCCATTACAGGAAAGCTCTAGGAAGAGAGCAATGCATCCAGCCCTTACACGTGTGTACCTCCTATCATATTTTTGCTACTTGAGGTTTTAGCACTTGCTGGGCAAGGCTGAGAGTGGTTTGTTCTGTGCCAAGGACAGTGTCATGAAAATGCAGGTGTCCCTGCCTTGACAGCATCTGCCCCAACCCACCACCATCAATGCAGTGAAACGCCTGGAACAGATGGTTGGTGGTGGTGCCTGCAGCTAATGCCAGCAATGCGGCTGGGGATTTGGTGTGCTCACAATCCAGGGAGGGGATGCTCTTGGGCTTTGTTCCAGACTCTTCTGCTATCTGGAGATATTTGCAGCTATCTCCCCCAAGACCAGGAGCATTTGAACCAGGACAACCTGCTGTAGTGCATGTTATAGCATCCTCTTGTATTTGCTCTTGGGTGGCTTTTTCATCATTTCACTTAGCGCTCTGCATGCTGATTTATTATTTCTAATGATGCAAAATTGCACAAAGCTTTTGACATTTCTGTGGCTTGAGAATGGAAGTCATGGTCACACACAGCAGCTGCACAGCAGCCAGGCATGGGGCACACGTGTGCTTCAGCATCTCTGGTTAATTGGCCTCCTCACTCCTGCTCTGTCCAAGGAAGAAAAGAGTATTTTCATATGCCTTTGTGGCCATTGCTGTCATCTTAAAAATGCTGGAATATGTTTCCCTACCACCAACTCTTTCCATCTCTTTCATTCCCTTAAAAAAATACAAATCAAAGCTCTCCCATTTGCTGGCTCCTCTTTCCTTTTAGCACAGCCCTTACTTATCTTTACAGCTTTTCCCTGCCTCCTGCTGCTTCTCTAATGGGGTCAGGGCTGCTTGTTCCTGACCCCTTTCTCACCCCTCTCTCCTTTCTTGCTGAAATGCAATTTTTTTCTCTCCCCTATTAATATCTCCTGTCACATGGCTGTTCCTGGGGAGTGGTTGCGTCTGGAAGGAGACCCTGCCTGTATTGGTCCACAGTGCTCCCCACACCTTCATCCTGCTCCTGGCTCCATGCTGAGTCACATCCCCACTGCAGCCTGGCCCCTCTGTGCCCAGAGCAAGGACACTGCAAAGGAGCAGCCAGAGAAACATCATCTCCCCTGTGCAGTATTAGGACTCGGTGATGTCCAAGTGCTGTACATTGCCCTGTAACAGCATTACAAGTAACTGTGTTTTGGCAGTGGTCAGTGGCCTGGAATGTGGGTAGGAGCCTGTCTGTGTGCAGAGCAGGGCACATCTCCCTCCTGGAGGTCTGGAGGAAGCCACAGCTCAGGACAGCAGCTGGCTCTGTGTCTGCCAGGGCTCTGTCAGCCTGCCAAGCCCACGGCCCTGTGGCTTGGCCCTTGGGGACATGGGGTTAGCTGGAGCAGGGACTGGAAGGAAGTGTTGTGCCAGCCAGAAAGGGATGGAGGGGCACAGGTTGCTGAGAGGCTTGGCAGGAGCTTGGTTTATGATAGGGGCTGGTAGAAAAGACAGTCAGGAGAGAAGAAGGGAGTCTCAGTCTCTTGGAGGGAGCTGATGGTATTGGGTGGGATGGGCTGAATGCCCACAAAGCTGGTGTTCAGGTAGGCAAACACAGCTGCCAACAAACAACCACTTTGGTGGCAGCTTGGGGCTCCAGGAAAGTTGCACTGGGCTCAGACAGCTCTGTCTTTCTTTCTGCGCTTGGGGAGCCCTAAGCACTCATCCTCTTGCGTGATGCTGGAGCTTGTTGGAATGTCTTCATCTGGGGAAACTTTAGGGTGCTTCTGTTGATGGCAGCATTTTGTGGGTGGGTTGAAGCCTTGCAGAGCCCATCCCTTGCAGAGCCCATCCCTTGCAGAGCCCATCCCTTGCAGAGCCCATCCACCGTCCCTCCTGCGTTTGCTGGGAAGAATAGTTAGACTTTGTAGCCACTACAGCTGTCTGCACCTGTATGTGATGCCTGCAGCCTGAAAACCGAGCATAGATGAGGCTCAAACAAACAACTTCCTGTGCTGCTTAAACCACCACTGACATCACTTGGGCTTGAGTGCACTGCTGGGGTGTTTGCTGTATTGCTGAGGCAACCCAAAACCATCTTGTGGCTTCCTGCCCTGTTTTTCCCCAGTGTTGCTCTATGGGCTTGGATAGGTCTCTTCACCCTGTCCTGGCTCAGCTTGTGCCCCAGTGGGGCTGTTCCTCCCGCTCGCTCTCGGGCAGCGGCTGCACGGTTGGCTTGGCCCCATGTGCAAGTGGTTTCTTGAGTGAAAAACAAGAGTGTTTAAGACAGACAGGAAAGGGAGGGGTTCTGCTTATGTGCCATTAATTACTTTAAGATGTTCTGAAGCTGGCTATTCTGGAACGGGATGCTAAATATAAAAGTGATACTACATAAATAAATGATGAAATACAAGTGACATCTGAAAAGCACTTTGGGATGTTCCAGTTGAGAACTTGTATAAATAACAAGTATTATTGTTGTTGTAATTACTATTTTCCTTTTTTAGCATGCCTGTGCTTATGGAATGTTTTGAGAAGTCCTATCTGGCAGAAATTCAGCTGTCCCATAGAAACCATTTCCCTTTTGCCAATTTCTATTAACGCTATTATTTTCAGAGGAGAAAATTAAAGCTGTGACATGTTTTCACATCTCTCATGCTCTGTGGCAGATGCTCAGCTGGATGCAGGTGCAGTTTGGCTGACATAGAGCTACCCTCCCTCTGTTCCTCGAGGAGAAGGGCTGGATTTTGAGCCAGGATGTACCTGTGCAGGCAGAGACTCGTGAGACTTCAGGTGCTGTGCCTGGGGACTGGAGACACCGTGGCAGCCTGTGCTGAGCTGTCACTGGTGTCTCACACAGAAGCACTCGGTGACCCTGAGGAAGGTCAGGCACAGGGGACAAGGGTACTGAAAGGAATCTCAGATGCTTGTCCTAGTGCACTGCCCTGTGCAGGAACGGTGCTGGATCACCTCAAGTGTGTGCTCATGGTAGATACAGGCCATGCCCCCACCTACCGCTTTTCCTACTGACTCTGCACTTTTTCAAGGCATTATTTTCAGAGGTGATGTGTGAAGGTGAAGTACAGCTGGGCTGGAGCAGCAGCACTGCGTTGCAGGCTGAGCCACTCACCGTTGGGCTGTGAACTCTCACTGTTTCATTGCAATGCAGCTGCTTTCTGAGACTGTTTCCTTTGCTTGAGTGATTATGCAAGAATCTCAAGCTTTCAGGAAAAAAACAGTGTTCCTGGCCCTTGAAGCTGCAGAACTCTGCTTCAAAATGGAATCTGCTAAAGGCTATGTATGAAGTGTGGAGTCCACTTCTGAGTAAGTGGAAGGGAAATGAAGAGTCATATGCTGATTATCCTGACTTCCTGTAGTTTCTAAGCCAATTTGAAGACACTTCAAGGCCTGAATTTGTTTTATTTGCCTAATAATGACAGGTAAATGTTTGCATGTCTACAATGACATCAACTTTTTGACTTATTTGTTCAAGCCTTCTGGAAGCTGTTGTCCCGCAGCAGTGCTGCACTGCTCTTGTAGACGGTGCTGATAACTGCAGAGGCTTTTGTTTCTAGAGAAATAGGTGTAATGCTGAAAAAGGAGACATCCAGGTCACAAAATCCTCAGAACCCAGTCTGCCCTTTGCAGTGCTCAAATCAGGTCCTGCCGCCACCCAAGGCCATCGATGCAGAAGGAGAGAGGTGTGGGTCGGTGAGATGCTTTTGCAGAGAGCTTGAGCTGGGTGGAGGGAGGCACAGGAGAGGGGGTTGTCT
>NW_008679891.1:79091-79578 GCF_000695815.1 Acanthisitta chloris | reverse complement strand
AGAGTGAGTCATTTCCACTGTGTTTTCTTGCAAGGTGCCAGGACTGTGCACCCATCCTTCCCCATCACATGGCTTTTTATTTCTCAGAGCCGCTGTCAGACGCAGCCATTCCATGTAACGCAGAGCAGGGGAAGAGTGGGTACAGCCTTGTGCTGCCAGCGCTTGTTTAGAGCTGGAGTGTGGCACAGACTGACATCTAACTCCTGTACGGAGATGGGAGTGTGGGGACTCTCACCCAGACCCCTGTGTAATGAGACCCTTTGAAACGATGTGCTCTGCAGCTGTGTCTCCTGCTGTCCAGCTGCTGGGCTTCCTCTGCCCCAGGTACCCATTTCTGGGTGTAAAAGAGGCAAAACAAGCCCTGCAGTTTGCTGTGGGCGTGATGGGGACTGGGTAGGGAAGGGTGACTGCCTGGACTGCAGCTGGGGAAGTGTTTATTTCCGGGGTAGGATGAGTACTGCAGGGGAAAAAGGAGGTGGTACGCTGC
>NW_008679891.1:53736-79065 GCF_000695815.1 Acanthisitta chloris | reverse complement strand
AACTGTTGAGGAAGCCCATGCTGCCTGAGGGAGGATCTGTTTGTTACTGGGAAGGGAGAGCCCTTTCAGGGCTGACATGCCACTGGTCTGTTGGACCAGCCTGTGTCCTGCTTTCCTCTTCCTGTTCTAGGCCACAAAGCATCCATGTGCATCCGTGTGGTGTGAGCATCTGTGCAAGACAGTGCTGCCAGCTTCAGTCTGGGATGCAGGACTGGAGTGTGCAGGGAGTGGAGTGCAGGACAGGCTGCCCTGGGGCAGGCAGTGCCCGTGGGGCAGCTGGGGCCCCAGTGGTGTTTTGTCAGAGCTGTCAGGAGCAGTGCTGTTTTGGCACCAGAGGGCTGTGCCGAGCATTGCTCTGAGCCATGTTGGTGCCTGATCTCTCCCTGTCAGGACCCTTCTCATCACCTCATGCTTTTTCCCTTCCTGATTGCCTATGGAGCTCCTCTCCCATCTGCAGTGCCCACCCTCTCCACCATCCTCTCTTGGCCTCCCTGACCCCTCTCCTGCCTCTTGCAGCTGCACAGTCTCAGCCTTCGCACAAGTCTTGCTTCCCATGACACGGTCCCTGTGCTGCTCCATCCCCAGGTGAACAAAACCCACATCTCCTATCCCACCTTGGACCAGGTCCTGACACCCTTCCCTATCCCTGCTTCCCCTGTTCCTCCCCTTCTTTCTGGTGAAGTTTTCCTGCCTTGCCTCCACAAGATGCACTGTGTTTTTGCATGCCCGCCTTACAGCCTATCCCTCTTCCCTGTCCCAGGTGCAGTTGTTTCCCCTGTGGTCTCTCAGTGTTTTGGTGTCTTCAGCACAGCCAGGATTCCTGTCTGGGCATTCCTCTTGTATTTTTAAACTTCCTTTTCTCTGGTCAGTGTGAAAGTAGTTTTGGCCTGCTCATACCCAGCTTTATCGACTGTTTTTCATCCTTGTGGTTTTACTGTAGCCCATCTCTGCACATCTGCTACATTCAGACGAGCGCTGGGTTTGCAGCAGGCTCGTGGACACAAGGTCCCCATCACCTGCTGAGAGCTGCGTCATTGTCCCCTGCTGATTTCTTCTCAAGATGTGGCTTTGCTGAGAAGCCCACACACCTCTTGGCAACAGCAAGGCTGCGTCGTGTTGTGACTGCTGCCATATGTGCTGACTCACACTGTCTCCCTGCTTGCCCTTCCTCCCCTGATGTATGTTTCCACCTCTTTCCTTTCTCCTTAACTTTTGAATGCAAAGTCATTGGGATGCAAACTTTATTCTGGCTTCAGGAAGGGTTATGATAGTTCCAGGTGCTAGGTGGCCAAGCCTAGGTTTTACCACTTTTGACTTTTTTTTCTTATGCCCAGAATCCTGCAGTCATGACTTGTGTGTGAATCTCAGCTTTTGTAAGTGAAATTCTGTAGCCTTTCTGGAAGCTTGAGTGAGAGTGTGTAAATGGGATAAGATGACAGTGCAGGAACTGGGGGTGGAAAAAGTGAAGAGTCACAAATGTGATACTAAAAAAAAAAAAAAGGCTCTTAAAGGCTACAATCTTAAAGACTATTTGAGTTTGTCCTGACCTGATCTTTGAATCCCTGGTGGTAGAAAAGCTTTTCTATGGATAGAAATTGCTCAGGTCCACATGCCCGGATGGTTTGCCAAGTGAATTTGCTCAGTTCCCAGGCATCGTTTAAGTTCTCCCATGTACTGTCAGGTTTTGTGAGCAAAACAAAAAAAATGAGGAGTTCTTTGCTGGTTTTGAGGTATCCTCACATTTCCAGATTGTGTGTTGCAGTGGGAAGTGGTCCCTCTGCCCTGGGCTGTTGCCTGTCTCAGAAGTGATGTGACTGTGATTACTGTGTCCAAAGGGTAGTTGTGTGCTTCCATTTTTGCCCCCACTTTAGCTTTTAATTCTTCAGATTGACTTTTTCTCCAGTTTTATGTGCCTTTCACTTACTTGTCCCTTTGGAATTTTGTTCAAATGTGGGCTTTGCTTGCCTTTCCATGTAAGTGCACTACAAGGTTGCAGCCAATGAGGCAGCACTGTTAGCAGTGACAGCAGTCACTATATTTTGGGGAGCAGTTGTTCACTCTGAGACAATACCTTTACATGTATTTATGTGTACATTTATATGTACATGTTGTCTGTGCTATTTTCCCTTTTCAGCTACTCTGAAGAACCAACACTTTTAATACGTGGCTCACTTGAGTCCCTGTAGCTGCTTTGGTGTGTGGATGCGCACGCTGGGTAGGGCTTCATTTCTGGGGATGTGAGAAAACACCCTGTGCTGGGTGCTGCCAAACCCACAGGTTTTTCAGTGGAAGGCAGGAGGAAGCATTGCAGGGCTGTGTGTGTGTGCTGGCCGTTAGTGCTGCAAGAAGTGAAAGTCGAGCATGGTGCAGCTCTTGGGCTGGGCTTGGCTTCCTTTGTGTAACGATAACATGCACTGGCAGCCACCACGGGGCTCTTGTCAGTGCAGCGGGACCAGCAAATTTGTTACAGTGGAGCCAAACTAGCCAGGTTTGCCATTTTCTCCTCTGGATATTGTTTTAAAGGAGAGCCAGCCTGAAAGGACTGAAAATACAAAAGCTTTCTGCTAGTTTTCCTTTGGCTGCTGTTTCGAACGAAACGTTTTTCATTCACTTTCTGTACATGCACATCACGTGGATTGTATGTGTTGTAACTCTGGGAGAATTAATCCTGTAACAAAAAATGTGGCATGTTTGTGTGGTGGTCAGATGCAAAACACTAGGAGACAGGTGGCTACTGTTTTTCAGGCGCTACAAGTTTAAAACAGAAATGTTGTTTCCTTATAGTTCCCCACATGCACATCCCCAGCTGTCATTGCGAGCCTTTGTTTAGAAAGCAAATATAAGGAATTTTATATGCTTTGCAAATGGATACAGAAGGGTGACAATTTAATCTGATTTCTTAAGTTTTTTCCTCTTTGTTAATGGGTAATTCCCTTGCTCAGCCTTTCGTTTGCTCTTTCTCTGGTGGTTTCTGTCCTGGGGGTTTGTGCTCGGACTGGCAGAGGACAGCGGGACAAGCAGGGCACTGAGGACAAGGATCCTTACTTGGGGTTCCCTTGTGCCAGGCTCTTTGTGCTTGGCCAAGGGCAGGGCCGTGCGTTGGTGTTTGTGGGCATGTTCCTGTTGAAGTAATTTCATTGAATTTCCTGTTAAAATGCCAGCCAAGTTGCTTGTGGTGGGGAGTCAATACTCTAATAGACAGGCTGTTGTTTTGCCTGTGCCATTGTCCAAGTTGAGCCTCGTGATCCAGCGTGGACAGTGGCTCCAGCACAGCAGACAGCCCTGTTCCATGTGCTCCACATGGCCCTGTGCTGCAGCCCCCCGTGCTGAGGGGAGCAGCAGTCTCGAGGCAGACACAGAGGACAGAGAGAGCAGTATGTGCTTTTGGGAACGGGCTGGTGTTCAGGGCTTGAACCAGTGGGTTTTTTTAAGACAGGTGAGTGGACTTATCTGGGAGAGTGCACTTCTCTCCTGTTGTCCATGTTTAAAATCATGTGTATGTTTTTAGCCATGTTTTTCACATGGGTCTTGTTTTTTATCCCAATGCAATAAGCTGTGGTGCTTTGGGCTGGGAGCTGGTGCTGGGTGTGCTCAGGTGATGCACTCGCAGGAACAGGTGAGAGAGCAGCTCATCCCAGCCTGCCCAAACTGCTGTTCCACAGGAGGTTGGAGAAGCTCAAGGAGTGTCACGGTGTACCTGTCCTGGGTGAACAGCTGCTGTGTGTATGCCAGAGAGCAGGATGCCTTTGATAGTGCTACGTGTTTTTTCCTGAAGAAATAGATTGATTTTGTTGCTGGACTGGCAGCATTTCTTTGTGCTTGGGTATTAGCTTCTCCTGTGGAGGAATTTGCGGTTTCTAAGACTCAAATTACTTTAGTGTAATAGTTTTTCCTCTGCTTTCATAATGACTTTGGTGGGTGTCATCTGCTGTTGTGACAGCACTGAGCAGCATGAGCTGAGTTTGGGATGGTGAGAGGTGTGCGTTTCAGCCAAGCTCTTCAGAACAACTAAGACTTTGAAATTTGTTTTTCAGCATTTAAACCTTTATCTCCAGCCTTGCTGGGTCAAAGGGAAAAAAATTTGGGATGGCTCCCTCCTTACTCCACAGGTCTGTTTGCAGGGACATGAGCACACCTGGCCTCTCTGGGCAGTCTGCACATTTCAGGATGGGTGGAGGAGTTTGTTTCCTCGATGGCAAGCAGAAGACAGGCCACATCCTTCTGTGAGCAGCTGCTTCAGTAGCAAACAGCTTGACCTGCATCTTTTGGCTTCGCTGTAGGGATGTTGCTGTGGTTCCTTGCTGTGGCCTGTGTTAGTGTGGCTGCATGTGCTGGGTGTGAGCATGGTCAGCATAACACCACCCCGTAGCTAATGGGGGGATTCTGTGGGCTGAGACTGAGTGTTAGCACACCTTGGGTAAGGAGAGCTCTAAGGACTGTGTTTCTAACAGCTCCAGAGAAATGTCCTTCTCTGGGTGCTGCAGAACCTGTCTGGGGGACAGTTATCCACAGTCCTGCATGTGCACATCTGGAGCTCCCTGAGCCATCAGCTGCACGTCTCAGGGTCCAGCACTGGTTTGTGGGATACAGATCACAGCACCAGCCTGCATGGCACATTTTTTTCCAGTATCATTAAATCCAGAAGAGTGGAAGGGCCATAGTGAATTTTAAGAATTTTTTTTTCATATCTGTGGTAGGCAACAGTCTATGGGTTTTGAAACCTCTCTTGTGAGGATGCAGAATACTTTTCAGTCCTTACCCTTTAGTTGTCATTGAATCCCATGGGGGTGACTGCCAGGACTTTGTCTTGCTGGTCATCAGAGGTGTCAAAGCTAAAAAAGAAATGTTATCAAAGCCCCAACTTTTAAAAAGAACAGCTTTAGGAACACAGTCCCAGTTCCAGAACCATGTTGCAAAACAAAGAAGGACTAAAAATACTGTGTGATCAGGAGACCTGAGTTCAGTGTGCCCAAAGCTATAGCAATGTGGAAGGCTCTTAGAGGGAATCTAATATACTGTTACAGCTGCTGTGGGGTGAGGTGAGAGGGGAGCTGGTGTGAGCAGCACTTTAGCTCACAGAGCTGCTTTAACATACTGATGCTGCTGAGTTTTGCCAGGATTGTTGCAGTAATCAGCAGTGAGAAAGGTAAATTGGAGAGGTCAGCAGAGAACTGTGGCCTGGTCTGTGGGTCCTGTCTGGTCTCATGGGGAGGATGAGCTCTGGGGACGCCTGGCCCCAGACCTTCAAATGGATGACCTGTTAATTCACATTAATTGGCAAATTTGGCAAACTTCAGAAGTGCATAGTTCTGTCCTGAAGTAAGACCAGTGTTTCAGATGATTAACCAAATTCAATTAAGCATTTAATGAGCATGAGACTAATTAATGTCATGTTCTCTGTCTACCTGTTGGGTTTTTAGACTACTGTTTTCCAGATGGACTCTTTCTTTTCTTGTTAAATTCCCATGCAGCTCAGGTCTTGGATGCAGGAGCAAGATGTATTCCATGTGCAATGGGGCTGGCAGCATTTGCCACCCCATTCCCAGATCCCCCATGGCTGAGAGAGCAGGCAGCAGGTCCTGGATGCTCTGGCATCCAGTGTGGGCTCTCTGACGACTGATCTTTGTCATTCTCACTGGTAATCTGAGGTGTGTGAAGTTCCTTTCAGGACTGTGCAAGCAGTGGAGCAAAGTTTTGAGACAGTGATTGAGAGGGGAACTGTTTCATGTATCTGAGCTAATTCATGCTGGATTCCAGCAGCATGGAAAAAAGATGTTTTGAATTCAAAACTGTCTGAGGCAGGAGGTATATTTTCTCCAGCCAAGAGTAGGAGCTTCTTTGTGGAAGGAGGTTATAACAAGGTGGGAGGGGTCGGACTCTTCTCACAGGTGTCAAGCAATAGGACATGTGGTAATGGCCTTCAATTGTGCCAGGGAAGGTTTAGATTGGATATTAGGAAAAATTTCTTCACTAAAAGGGTGGTCAGGCATTGGAACAGGCTGCACAGGGAAGCAGTGGAATCACCATCCCTGGAAGTGTTCAAGAAACATGTAGATGTGGTGCCTAGGGACATGGTTTAGTGGTGGACCCAGCAGTGCTGGGTTAAGGATTGGAGTTGATTATCTTAGAGGTCTTTTCCAACCTTAATAATTCTGTGACTGTGTGACAGTCAGAAGCACTGCAGAGTGCATGCTTGGTGAAAAAGGCTGTGCCTGGAGTCTCACACAGGACCCAGGTATCCTTTGCATTAATCAAACTGGCCTTAATTGCCCATAGGTCTGTCCTGTCCCCATCAGAGAGTTGCCATTCAGCTGCTGGGAGATGCAGCATGAAAGGTACTTGTCTGGCATTTCTGAAGTGCTGTGGGGAAAAGCTTTCATCTCAGTTTCACTTTCTGGATGTATTAAAAGCACCAGTCATGCATCTGGGACAGAGGAACATCCTCTGCATTATGGGGCTGGTCCTTTGGGTGAGAGAAGCCAGAGGTAGCCTAAGAGAGGCAGCTGCCATCACTGCTCCAGCCAAATGGGCTCTTCAGGTTTGCTGCAGATTTTTATTCTTTTTTAGCATGTATCAGATATGGCAGAAATGGAAAGAACTTTTTTTCTACAATGATTTTTTTTTTTTAAGGAGATGGTGTATGAGAAGACAATATCACCATACAGAGGTTTTCTGCAACATTTAAGAGAAAGATTAAAACAAGTTTGGGGCTGTTCACCCTGGAGAAGAGAAGGTTGCATGGAAACCTCATAGCTGCGTTTGAGTATCTGAAGGGCCTACAGGGGAGCTGGAGAGGGACTGTTTGTTAGGAGCTGCAGTGATAGGACAAGGGGTAATGGATTCAAATTGAAAGAGGGGAAATTTAGGCACAGGTTGCCCAGGGAGTCAGTGGATGCCCTAACCCTGGCAGTGTTCAAAGCCAGGCTGGATGAGGCCTTGAACAACCTGATCTAGTGGGAAGGCGTCCCTGCCCAGGGCAGGGTGGTTGGGAACTAGATGATCTGTAAGGTCCATTCCAACCCCTAAAATTCTATGATTCTGTGAAAATATGACTGTCCCTAAATAGCTGCTGCATGGGGCTGTTACCTCCTCATATGGCAACTGCCTCCCCAAAGTCCCAGCACCAGCGCCACTTCAACACAGGGGATGCTTAGTTGTCATTAAAGCAAAACCTTGGCTCACATTTGCTGCAAAGGCCTTGAGGACATTGATTAATGCATCCCAGAGCCTCAGGAACCCAAGGCATGGGACAGAAACCTTTGGCTAGAATTGGTTTTGGAACAGTGATGTTGATTTTTTGGCTTATCTCACATGTCACAGAAAATATTGAGTTGTTTGGGCTCTTGGTGGTGTGGCTGTTTACCCAGTGGTGTTATGTGATGCCAAGGTTTTGATCCTTATTTTGGACTCATTTTCTTAGGCTGCAGGTTGTGCTGTCTTCAGCAAGAGTCCCATCTTTAACTCCGGTCTGTACGAACAGTTCATCCCAGCAAAGCCATTTGGTGGGGGGTAAAGTTTGCTGCCCACGGGGAAGCATCTAATGTTCCTCTTCCAAGGGTGGAGAGCCCAAACATGCCATCCTACAAGGGCATATCTCCAGAGGCACATGGTATCATGTGGCTGCTGAAGGTTTCATAAGCACTGTCCGTGGCAAGAACAGGCTTCAGGATTTTGGTCGAGATTCAAAACAAGGCAAAGCTGATGTCTCAGAATTTGCTTCCTGTTCTATTGTGACCACTCCTATACAGGGTCATGTGTTGGCTTTTGGGGTGAAGTTTGATTTTTCATAATGCAGTGATGAGTGCCTGACTCTTGCTTATGAAATCTGGTCAGGCTGGGCAGCTGAGATAGCATCTGCTACTTCAGAAAGTGTGTTTTCGTACATTTTTTAAAGTTCTGCTTTCTGGAATTGTAACACAGACAAAAGTAGTGCAATAGCAAATGAAATGGAGCTCTCCTAATAGTTTTCACTCGTGACTCTAGGGATTTTGGAGAAGTTCCACTTGCTTCCCAGAAATGCAAGTGAGAGCAAGACTAAGCTCCAGATTTTTCCAGCCTTTGGATATGTCTGAGGTGCGATTTATGGAGAGGGCTTTCCTGTCTTTCCAGAGGGATGCTGCTCTTCCTTCCACAGGGTGAGATTCCTGCTCTGGCAGTTGTAGCAGCCGACTTGCTCTCATCCTGCCTGCAGCACATTTCCAGAGAGTGCACAACTCTCATCTGCTCCTCGAGTAAAACCAGCTCTGAGCTGAGCGGAGCCAGCGTAGGAACCCGTATTTCTTCTGAGCTGTATGGATGAGCTGCACTGGATCTTGCAGCTGTTAGAGCTATGGCCTGCCCAGGAGGATTTCTTGCTCCATTAAGAAATTAGAGACTGTGCTTGGATGAGAGCAGCACAGTGCTTTGTTTCTTCCTGTAGCTTATTACCAGGCACAAATAACTTAACTCCTCATTTCCCTTGCTGGAAAACTTGCCTGTGGGTGGTTACCTGCAGCACAGGAGTATCAGAGTGCTGAATTAATAGGCAGTCCAGTGGTCACACAGTTTGAAATAGGCTAAATTAGACACAAGACATTAGTTACTGGTTATTTTAGATATTATATAGATGTAATTTTTTTTCATCTTCTATTTTTCCGGCAGGAAAAAACCAAAGTGGTGGAACCCTTGGACTATGAGAATGTGATCCTTCAACGCAGGGTTCAGATCTACAGTGATCCCCTCCGGGACCTGCTGATATTTCCAATCGAAGATGTATCTGTGAGTTTGCACTGGCCGTTTCCCATGTTTGAGGCTCACTTGTCTCCAGTCTTGTTTCCCTTGGAAATTTGCCACTATTGCCCACATGTTAATTTTGGCTGCATTACTGATACACAAAACCAAAATGACCCACTGGCAATTCAGGCCTACCACATTTATTGAAACAAGTAGCAAGCCCTGAAGACTCAGTTTGCTGAAACACGTTCTCCTTTTTCATGCAGATCTCTGTCATCGGCCGACAGAGAAGGACTGTCCAGTCAACGGTGCCAGAAGATGCTCTGAAGAAAGCTCAGAGTCTCTTTGTCAAAGAGGTAGGGGAAAGTCCACATGACACCCACCTTCAGCACTTCGTCCCTTGGACAACATGTTCTGCTGTAGCTTCTGGTCTGCAGGGTTGTGGATCACTTGGTTTTTCCTGTGTGGGAAGTACTGGTTGCTGGCAGCCTGGTCGTTGGTTTTTCCTGTGTGGGAAGTACTGGACTGGCAGCCTGGTCATGAGGGAGAGTTCTCACGTCCATCTCTTGTGCAGTGCATCTTTCTGGTGGGTTTTGTGCACAGACAAGGTGTGTGGCTTTGCACCACCTGCCTGAGCTGAAAGGTGCAGAAATGCAGCAGGGTCAGGGGGAATGCACAACCTCCCCAGAGCATCCAGAGCACTGCAAGTTTGTTCTGTGAAGTGCCTCTTGCTAAGACCATTCCCTCCAAGTGCAATGGAACTAAATGCCAAGCGATGGTCAGTGTTGAGTTAGACATGCTGCATTTCCAAGGGCAGAAAATTGGTGCTTTCTGGACAATAATCCCATCCCAAATCACTGTTCCTTTTTTAGAGCTTTGGAGCGATGTAAATGCAAAACCAGTTGCTGTGTGGCAGGCCAGATGCTGTGTGATTTTTGCCTCTCTGCTGACAAGGTTCCTTATGATATTCTCTATTGCTGCATAAAAGCAGCGAAGCAGCTTGGTTCAGACCCTTTCTGCTTGTGCTTACCTCACCCAGCAGTCTATAACCTTTCAGACTTGTGCCTGGTTTGTTTTGCTTGGTGCAGCTTTCAAAGAGCTGTATTGTTTTCCTTTCAGTGCATTAAAACCTACAGCTCTGACTGGCACGTGGTAAACTACAAGTATGAGGAATACTCAGGAGATTTTCGGATGTTGCCATGGTAAGTGTCGTGCTCCCTTGGAATACTAATGCATGGTCACAGGGCTGGGGTTTGATGGGGCTTAGCAGAAGCAATCTGCCCTTTTCCTGTCCCACAAGCAGCCTCTCCTCCAGAGAGAGGTACGTCACTCTGAAGGTTAGAGAGCCAGAGGTTTGTGTTATCATGCCCTCGTCAGTTCAGCTGTCAGGGAGATGCCCATCAGTGTGGGTCACTGCTTCCCATCCCGTTCACCAGTGTGCAAACACTCCCTCCATTTGGGATGAGGTGGACTGCAGCCCAGACTCATGGCAGGATAAACAGTGTTGTCAGTGTCTGCTCATCCCAAATCAGGAGTCTCACTGTCCCCCTGAGCTCATGCTCCCTGTGTGCCACACACGGTGTTCCTGTGCTGAGAAGATTCTCTTTGTGCCCCCTGTCACAGAGACGCTGTTTGACAACTTCAGCCTGGTGATGTATTGCTGTTAATGCTGGCAGTGCTCAGGAGTTACGTGCTCAGAAATACTGCGCTGTGCCACTGATTCCAGCTTCAAAGCTAATTGGGTTTTTCAGACAGGCATATACATCTTGGGTTTCTGCTGCATTGTTATTTTCTCTGTGATGGTGCCTGCCCTGCCCACACTCCACTCTGGGCATGTCTGGACCCCAGTCGAGGCTGCTTGGTGCTGGCAGCTTGTTAAATGCTTTTTCTTCTTAATTGGTTGAAGTGGGTCTGTTCTGAGGGTCTCATGGGGTGGTGAAGCGGTAATGGGGCAACACTATTGATCAAATCATGCTAAAATTTGTGACTAATCTTGCAGTCTGATCTTGCTTCTTTTTTAGCAAGCTGGAAGATAAATTGCTGTATCTCTTTGTTACATATAAATGCAAGTCAGCAAAAACTCTGCAGAATCAAACAGCTAACAAGAGATAGCTAATTACAGACTTCTTGTGCTTGATTTCTATGAAGTGCACTCAGAAGTTAGCTTTCTCCAGCTGTAAGGGGCTGTAGGTCTCTTGAAATCTATTTTCTGTGCCCTGTGGTCTTCAGTGTGGCTCTTGCTTCTGGATCCAGCATCAGCTGCTGGCTCAGAACCCTCGTGTTCCAGTCACTAAACATGAAAATGTTTTGTGATTTCAGCAAATCCTTTAGGCCAGACAAGATTCCAAGCCATGTGTTTGAAATCGATGAAGATTTTGAAAAGGATGAGGTAAGGAGAAGGTTTTTGGTGTTTACATATTCCACTCTAAAATCTGTTTAAAAGCAGATTTTACAAGGCAAAGTCAGAATTCAGTTCCCAGGAATGTTTTTTTGTGAGATGCCTTGTGCTATGAAGATGGATGAAAGTGAGACAGTGATTTATTTTAAAGTATGACAAGATAATCTCTTGGAGCTCAGGATCTCCTAAATTATCTGGAAGATTAGCTGTATTTCTCATGATTTTTTCACTTGAAACAGAGCATCAGTGGAAGAGTGAAGAAAAAAAAAGGAAGCCAAGCAGTTATTAAGGAAAACTCTTCATGTCCAGAACTAGAAGTGGGCAGTTTGTTTTTCAACAATGTGCTTTACTACATAACCACATAACCTGCAATTTTTAATTGGTCCCTTCTACCCAACATACAGTGTCAGTCCCGCTCTGTACACAGTGTGCCAATGCTGGGAGGCATTTGCCTCCTCAGGAAGTTGGCATGTTTGGGCTCAGCTGGTTGCAAGGAAGATTTGCAGCCCTGCAGCTTTTCCGTGGAGGTGAGCTGGGAGTTCTGACAATTGGGACATCTCAGATCTGATGGTTATTTTGCATGGTGCAGGTGCCATGTTTCCCTGCATATATTGCATTTGCTACATAAGGGAGAGACAATGTTTTTCTGTTTCAAGTACCACATGGAACTTAATCCACACGCATGACATTAAGATGGTTTTGTTTATGGAGGGAAAGGTTTAGCCCAGCTGTTTAAAATTCACATGGCACCAAGGTGCTGCTGCTGAGGAACTCCCGGAGGAAAGGGGAAGTTTGTTTGTTGCAGAGCTGAAGATTTAGAGGGGCTGTTTCATGCACATTTCTCGCAATCGCTATGTATGTCCCAGCACACCTCAGGTCTGGACTGGGATGGCTTCTTTATAAATGGAAATGTTTTGCCAAGTTGGGCCTTAATCTTTTTTTGGCTGTGTTGTTGGTTTGCATTACATCATTAACTTGAGGTGTTACCTCTTTTGTAATATCTAATCTGGGCTGGAGACGCTGCTGTGCAGCCTGTTATCATCATGCTTCCGAAAAACCAAAAGGACAAGAATATGCTATCAGCATTTGGAGACCTTTTTCTTCTGGCCAGTGTCCCAAATACTCAAACAAGTGAAGTTACTGAGGTTTGTTGTGGAAGAGTATTCCAAGTGCTTTGGCAGATGGTTTGACGTTTAGGACTTCTAGCATGGCCGTATCTAAAGGATTCTGTTACAGTTTCCTGACGGAACATTTGCATTCGAATTGTGTAATGGAAATTCAAGTAAAAGAAATCTCTTGACGAACAAAGGGTAAACCATGATAAAGGAGAAATCATGGGTTGTTTTACCCAGGGAAATAAAGTATCAGAAAATTTACTTTAGAAGTTCGACATGAAAAGAGTGCAAACCTGCCCTTTGGGATGCAGCAGACAATGTGAACCAGTCCCTTCATGGCTCATCAGCAGGCAGGCCAGGGCTGCCTCTGCTGCTGAGTCACTGGAAGTCCCATGGTGAGTTTTTTCATCACTGTGCAATCTCATTTCCCTCCCCAGTGAAGGTCACGGTTAGTTATGGATGGAGAGGCATTCTCCCTTTCTTAAACCATGGGACAGGAGCAGATGGAAACCTCGACGTGTGTGCCAAGAGCAGCCTGGTTGGGTGACTTGAAACTTTTTGTTTTGATAACCATGCAACCAGCCACTTACATTTCAGTTACTGGGGTTTGGTGGGTTTTGCCTAAATTTAAAATGGAGGAATGACAAAAGGAAATGACAAAATAAGTCCAGAGTTCTGCATTTTGCAACTTGCTAAACAGACCATCTTGAAAATTTCCTTCTTCCACAGGTTTTTGAAATACTGCGTAAGAGCCAACATACATTTCCTCATTGCAAAATTGCTGTGCAGCCCTGTCAGCATAGAAGTAATCTTTCTTTTTTTTAAGGTGACCCAAACTAGCCTGTTTTGCCTCTTTATTGGAAAGAGATATCCCTGAATTTTTTTGTTGTAACACTGTATGTGTAGCTGTACCTGTTACATGTACATTCTACATGTCGCTGTATTGCTGAAGTTAAAACAGTGTTACTTTTCAGGGTGGACATATCCCTGTGTTCCAGAATTTTCTGCGGGAGGTAGTTCACCTGACCTCCTCTTTTTCTGATCTTATGCTGTGTTTTAGGATTCCTCATCCCTGTGCTCCCAGAAGGGTGGTGTGATAAAGCAGGGCTGGCTGCACAAAGCAAATGTGAACAGCACCATCACTGTTACCATGAAGGTAAGTTTGATCCAGTTACTTGTGAACAAGGCACAGAGTGAAGTTCAGACCAATCTCAAAATCTTGCAGGAGTGCAATGGGTGGGTTTGGTTTTGGTGGGCATCCATCCATCTCGTAGAGTATCCCGTGGTGGACTGGAAAACCCAGTCTGGCAACAATCTTTGACCCTTCCCTCCCCAGAATGTAAGACCGATGCACTTCAGATCATGATGGACGAGCTAACCAAAAAGGTGAAACGTGTTCTAGTAAAGCAAGATTGTTTTCTGAACAAGAAGCTGAGGCCCAGGAGAGGAAGGCAACTCGAATAACTGGAACAGCTGCCCTGCCAAGACAGGATTTTGAATTGATAGTTTCCTTGCTGGTAGGAAGTATGTAGGGAGGCCAGCTTTAAATGAAAATGAGAAATCTTTGCTTTAAAAGGAGGGGTGATATCACTGTGGAGATGTAGCATTACTGGCCTAAAAGCAACAGCTGTCATGTCTCCTGTTCACTGCTCTGTGTAATCCAGCGTGACATTGCTTAGATGTGCAGTGGAGATTTTTAAGAGTTCCACTCCAGGTTTTTGCTGTGGTAATGAGCCTGTCTGCTGTCCCACCATGCAGCTGCCTTGTTACAGCATACAGAGAGTATTAGGGGGTTATGCTCATTGGTGCAGCAGAAGGTTGGCTGCAGTAAGGCTGCTTTGTAAAGATGTATTAAAAAATCTCAAAAAGCCTAGCTGTTTGGGGGATCAATTCAATGTTTTGCTTTCAGGAGAATGAAACAGGATTGTTCATAGGGCTGATTTTAATTTGAGTTTTAAAATTGGCTTGAAGGCAATAGATGGAACAGGATTTTCTGATTCTCTGCTTTTCCAAGCAAGCTTGAAGCAATTTCTTCTTCTGTAACTTCTAGAGGAGGTATCATACATGCTCAGAGTGGTCAGTTGAGTCTGTTCTGGTCTGAGCTTCTTGTGGTACTGTTGGCCTCAGTGCCTCACATCTCAGACCTGCCTTTCAGAGGAGTTATCTGAACTGCACTGGCTTCAGTTCAATTAATAAGATCCAGAGTCTCCTGTGAAACTCAGATATCAAAGTACTGTAAATGAGCATCCATTCTCTGAGCTGGTCCTGGTCACTTGTGTGTCTTTCAAAACACATCCTAAGGCACATGTGGGAAATCTGAGGACTTTCAACATCTTCAGCCTTATCACTGCTTTGAGAGGCTGCTGTGCTGTTGTAGGAACAGGCATGTCCATCATTTGAGTGTTGGTTCTTCCATTGCTGTGCTGTGCTGAGCTGTTGGTACCTCACACTGTTGCTAAGCGTGTGCAGAGTGTATTTTGTGGAGAGCCAGCCCATGAGCAAACTGTTATTAGGCTACAGCTGCCAACCTTTATTTCAGAGCAACCTTTCCTTTGCAGAGAGCCACCTTGGTTTGGCCTAGCTCTCCCTGTTTGGCAGCATGTTGGTGTGCTGCATTATAATCATGGCATCAGGATGGTCCTTCTGTCCTTCTTCTCTGCCCAGATGATCTTAGCCAGTTTTCTAGCCATCCCTGTGCAATTGCAATGTACACCAGCAGTCCCTGTAGCCTGATCAGTGAGGATGTTCCTTCTGCTTCTAGGTGGATGGTATTAATTTCAAATGATCACAGTCTTCTGACAATGATTTCTGACTGCAAGGGGGGAAGATCATGAGAGTAGTGTTTGCTGTTTGACTCTGCATTTACTTTTCAACAGAATTCAGCAGATGCAAATGGTTTAGCATGAAATCCTGTGCCCACGAGGGATATCAACCCTGTAATATCTAGAGAGAGATCTGTCATGGGTTTCTGTAGCATCCACTGCCAGAGTTCCTGAGATTGATTCAGTGAAGTGCTAAATCAGTGTTTAAGCTGGCTTAATGCTTCGCATCCTTAGCTTTCCATGTATTTTTATGCTCTGTTGAACTAAAGTTTTAGTTAAATCTTATAAAACTGAAAGCTCAGCAACCTTAGAGCATCTCTACAGCTAATTAGTCATCCAAATGAGGTTACCTTTCAGAAGGGTTAGGTTACAGTTCAGGGCGCGATGCTCCCTCCCAGCTCTGTGCAAGTGAGTGGGTTTATTGAACATGTGCTAGTGTCAGTAATGATGGGAGCAGGAAATTACTTGTAATCTCCCATGTGGGATGAAAAATGCTGTGTTTATTCATAGGTCTTCCAGATATACAGAACAGTAGAAATACTTGCAGTGCTGCTTGTCCCGTGGCTCTCCTAACATAGATACTCAGCAACTGTGAAATGCACCCTGTTCCTTAGAGACCTGACAGCATATGGTGCTACCACAATTGCTGCCAAAATGTTATCCTGAATTATAGTCCAGTGCCTTTTGTCTGACAAGCATGAAGAAAGACATTCTGAAGAGTCTGGAGAGCCTTTCTTTTTTCTTTTTTTTTTTTTTTCTCTCTGTAAAAATCAGTAGTTCAGACATAGGAACTTCTCCTAAAGTTACTGCTGTTTGATATAAGAATTGAACACTAAGCCAAAGCCAGTTCATGAAAATGGGTTTGTATAAAGAAATCAAACCCAAAGCCACAAAAACCCAATCAATTGAATGGATTGCAGTGTCCCTTGGCTTGCATTTGCATGCTAGAAATTTCCACATGTCTGTTCCAAAGACTTTCAGAGAATTCCTTTGCAATTCTAACTGAGGTCTATACTAAAAAGGCTCTGGAAATACCTGCTCTAGGGTGGGATGAATCTTCAAGTGATGTGCTGATCTGAATTTACTGCACAGCATTACTTTGTAAAGATAAATGAGGCTGGAGCCAGCCAGGAGAGGAGCCAGAAGCCCTGGGGACTTTGCTTTAGATGGGCAAACTTGCAATAACAACAAGAACATTAAAATCAAAGATCATTGAAATCTCCCTTTATAAAAGTAAATCATATTCAAATGGATGAATCTGCAACACTCTAGGGTCAGCAGTGTTTGCTGTTACAGTATTTTCTCTAGCAGGAAGGGCAGATATGGAAACCATGGCCATGGTTTGTGATACACAACAGGGTGAATACTTGCCTGAGCAAGACTTTGTACTTTTGCAGGTATTCAAGAGGAGGTATTTTTACTTGTCACAACTCACAGATGGCTCCTATATTCTGAATTCCTACAAAGATGAGAAAATTTCAAAAGAATCCAAAGGCTGCATTTTCCTGGATGCTTGCAATGATGTTGTTCAGGTAGGTGTGCTTTCTGTGTGTCTGTACATGGACTTATGCACTGCTGGCTCTGAGATAGACAGGCTCTCTCAAAGTGTGTGCCATTGAGGGGTGAAGGCATGAATTTGCAAACTGACTCAAAGCTGGTCAGCTAAACTGGTCAAAAGGCAGATGCCAGACTTTAGGCCAGAAAGAAAGCAAGTAGAACAACTGGTGTCAGAGTAAAATGGAAGCATTTCATCATTACCTCATCTGCTGCCTCCCTGCTCTGTTCATCTGCCAGGGGAGTTTTAGGTTGGATATTAGGAAGAGATATTTTTACAGAGAGAGTAGTCAGATATTGGAATGTGCTGCCCAGGGAGGTGGTGGATTCACCATCCCTGGAGGTTTTCAAGATGAGACTGGATGTGGCACTTAGTGCCATGGTCTAGTAACCACGGTAGGGTTGGACTTGATCTTTGAGGTCTCTTCCAACCTGGTTGATTCTATGACTCTGTGATCTCTGTTACCTACTTATTGTAGGTCAGGTGCCTTCCAAAGTCACTGAGGGTTGAAGCCAGTAAGTAAATGATATGATGTTGTCTTGGGCACCTTCCTCCTCTACTTGCTGCTTGCACCAGCTTCTTGTTTCTTAAGTTACATCCTGATAAGTCTATTCCTTTGGGATTTAGGACCTGCTCAGGGCTTGTAAGGTTTTAGAAGCAGGTATTTGAACAGGTCTAAAACCTGGGTTTGCTTAGTTGTGTGAGAGGGAAGTGAAGCAGTGGATTGCTGCTGTACCTTCTGCCCTTGCTGTCTCTGCAGAAGCTTCAAGCACTGAGTGTGGTGGAGCTGGTACAGGGCAGCTTATATTACCCCAGTGGTTTGCTTCAGCATGGATGAGTCAGAGCTGTGAGTTTCCATTTATCTTTCTGAACACAGTAAAAGCACTAATGCACACGCCTGAGTGATGTATGGGATGTACTTCCCAAGTTGCATCAGATTTGCCTCAACTTCTGGTTTGGAAATGCTGTTTAAAGGCCAGGACAATTCCAAAAATTTGCATTTAACCACTTGCTTTTAAGATAGATGCCTCTATGTGTCCCAGAGTGCAGTATTACGTACTGTGTCAGACAAATCCAGTTCCTGGCTTCTTTGGGTAAATACAAAAGGCCTTACAATATCAGAAGGACTTTGCTCCTGCTCCTTGGTGCAATGTCTGTGGTTCAGTCTGGCTTTCTGTCACTCTCAGAGTAGCTGACAGCCACAGAACTGTGCACTGCTTGGTCACAGCCATGAAACCCTTTGTGATTACTGCAGGATCACTGTGTCAGGGAGGGTGCCTGCGTTGTATTTCTTGGTATTTCAGCTCAGGGTGCTTTCCCAGAGAGGAGCTGTGTGGCAGGTACTGTGCTGAGTTGTTGAGGAAAAGGTAATACAAATCTCTCTTATTTGTTCAGTGCCCCAAGATGCGCCGTTATGCATTCGAACTGAAGACAATAGACAAGTACAGCCACTATCTTGCAGCTGAAACTGAGCAGGAGATGGAAGAATGGCTGGTGACTCTAAGAAAGATCATTCAGAGCAATACTGAGAGTTTGGTGCAAGAGAAGAAAGATACTGTGGAATCTGTGCAAGGTCAGTTTGTAAATAAACACCTACCTTCTCCCTTCTCCAGCAGGATGCAAGCAATGTGCCTGGAGAAGTGTATACTGTACTGCATTAATAGCCAGAATTGTGGCTGACACAGTATCATGCAAAGGGGCTTAGTATAACACAGACAATAGTCTGAGGAGTAAAAGTGGAGGGAAATGTGACCCTTCTTCTGGATGGGAAATCCATGGCAAAGTTTCAAGGCTCCTGGAAAATTGGCTCTGTGTTCAAATTCTGCTTTGGAAAGACCTAGCAGTCTGTAATAGTACACTTTGATACTAGTAATATATGGAAAAATCTTACTCCTGAGGAGTGGAAAAGTCTCCGTAAATTGTTTTTGTGCTATTGTTAGCAAATACTGCAGGATGCTTTCTGGCAGAGCACAGCTCCTGCAGTTGTTTTGAACATCTGTTTCTTGTGTCCTTGCAGATGATGAATCAAGCACGCAGGGAAAGTCAGAGAACATCCTGGAGAGCCTGGAGAGAAGCATGCATCCAGAGCTGATGAAGGTATTGTGTTTGCAGAGATCACTACTCTCCCAGCCTGTAGCTAGTTCTGTCCACCTTGCCTGTGAAAGGGGTTTTCTACTTTGTGTCTTCAGCTCTGGTGAAGCTGGGCAGGCACTAAGTGCTGGTGGGATCCCTGTTAACCCACCTGCCTGGCTCACAGATGGAGCAACATGGTTAGAGGCTGCCTGCTCCTAACCTCCAAGTGTGCGGCCCTGGAGGAAGAACCAGGCTCAGAGCAAATGAAAAACTGTCGTGGTCAGCACTGCTCATCTGGGGTGATTGTCCTGGCTGTGGAAGCAGAGAGAGTTAGGCAGCAGCCACATCCTGTTTATGATCCAGAGCATGGTTTGCCTACTTCTGCCTCTTTCTCATTCGGCACAGCCACTGTGCTGTACTGTCACTGCACTGTGTTGGAGGCTACAGCTGAGATGCTTTGCATCCTCTCACGTATCACAAAGGGGACCTGAAGAGTAATTATTTTGTTTTGCTTCTGTTCCATTCCAATAACAAATGTTTGCCTCTGTGTGGCCAGGCAGTAATATCAATGCCTTCCTTTGTCCTAGTATGGAAGAGAAACAGATCAGCTGAACAAACTGAGCAGAAACGATGGAAGACAGAACATCTTTTCTTTTGACCCAGAAGTCCAGGTAAACACCCCCATATTTGCCAATGTGATGTTTTATTCACTGTGTAGTGCCTCCCCTGTTCTCCTGCATGGCCACAGGGTTTGTCTGCAGAGGCAGTGTGTTTTTCAGAGAACTGGAGGGCAGAAGTGCAGCCCATGTCCTGTCAGTGAGAGTAGAATGAGATGTCAGTGGTCAGATGAGAGGTCAGATACAGGGAAGACTCGCAGCAGCCCCACATATGGCCTTCCTCCAGCTTTGCTGGCTTCTGTGTGATGCATCTTGATATTGCTGATTTCAAACCCATCGTCTGGGCCCCTGGGAAGTTCTCATGGTTGCAGAAGAAGCAGTAGAAGTGATATTGCAAGGACAGCTGCAGCACTGCGTGGTCTCAGCATTATCTGGAGTAGGGAGTGGTGGGTTTACAGGAGACCCTCAGTCTTCAGGGAGTTTTCAAATGTAGGGACACACAATCAGAAGAAACACCCCCTTCTGGTCCAATGTGCTGTTGGCTATTGGCCTGTTTTCTTCTTGGCCTTGACATCTTTGGTGAGCTCTGTGCCAAGATCCAGTTGTGGGATTTCAGTGGAATGAGCTGCAATTGTTGACGCATTTTTAGAGAATTGTTCCAGGTTATTTCATAGTTCCTGGTTTTCCTTCTGGCATGCTTTGGCTTGTTCACACTTGTGAAATAGAACATTCTGGTTTAACAAGGAGATATAATTAGTCTTTAAAAGGTTTAGTTGTACAAAATGAGTTTTCCTCTTGGCACTTCTATAAGGTTTTTAACAGAAAGAAGATAAGCATCCAGGAAGCTTTTTGTTTGGGTTTTTTTTTTTATAAGAGAAGCTTTGAGAAGTTTCTGATATTCTAGTCAGATAATAAAAGTGGAAATAAAAATAAAAAAATTCTAGTCAGATAATAAAAGTGGAAATATTATTCAGTGTGGAGCATCTAAGATAACTTTTTTTTACCTTGCCAAATGGTTAGGCTGAATTCACTGCCCTTTTTCTGTACCCAGAGCTCTTCATTCTGGTGTGGGTCAGTCAGATCTACTATAAAATCAGGCATTCAAAATCATTGCCCTGGTCAATGATGGTGTGTACGTGCACACTTGTATGCGTAGTGCTAAGGAAACTGGGAGCAGGAACATATACCTGCAATATACTTTCCTCATGGAAAGGAAATAGGGGAAGCAATGGAAACTGTTTCCCAGAACTGGATTAACAATTGCAGCCTACTTTGCTGAGTCACTTGATTGAATTGAGATATCAGCACCTTATGTTTGGCATGCTGGTCTCTGCAGAATTTGAGGCGGAAAAGCGGATGAGACTGTGCCAGACTGTCACTGAGAGACCTGCTGGTATTTAAGGGTGTTTGGTAGCTCTGTGTCCCCAGTGCTCAGCACAATGGGTATGCCAAAGGCTGAGGGTCTTTGTCTGGCCAATAGTATTTTGGTTGCATATGTCCCTGCTCCCCCAAGATGGTAGGTGTCAAGGCACAGACCAGGCATAGGTGTTCTGGGTTGGGAAAGAGGTGATTATAACTGAACCTGTTTGGATTTCCCAGCCAGCCAGTCTTTCCTGTTTCTAACCACACTGGTTATTGCTGTGCAGCTAGACATGCCTTCCACTTTGAGATGTTGTTCACAGTCCCAACAGCGAGTGCCTTCTCTCTATTCAGGCACAGGGATCATCTCTTAAACTAGTCAAATCTTCGTGATGGAAGATAATTTTCTGCTTGTAACGACGTCTTATGTTCCGCTTTCTTCCCCAAGCTCTAAATGGTGTTTGGGAAGATCCCCAGGGTTACAGCATAGCAGGAAGGAACTGAAATCATACTGAGGTTTAGTTTTCTGTGCTCTACAAACCAGGTTGCTAAAAATTGATACACCCCCATAAATTCATGGCTTGAATACACTTGTGTAACATCACCAAATTGCACTCATTTGTGAATGTATTGTACCTTTTGTAGCACTTGAAAAAAAAATGGATTAAGATAGCATTGGCCATAATGTGATTCCTTGACATTATTCAGGGGGTTGTTTTCTTTTTTAATGAGGCCAGATTTGTTTGTTTGCTAGAGACTAGACTTCTCAGGGATTGAGCCAGATGTGAAGCCGTTTGAGGAAAAGTGCAGCAGGCGCTTCGTGGTGTGCTGCCAGGACTTCTCCCTCAACCTCCTCGCTCAGCTCAGCGACAAGGCAGAAGGAGGACCCACCAATGTAAGGGGAGCTCCAGAGTATCCTGCTTGGTCTTCTTTCTCCTCACCTGCAAGAAAAGCACTTGGCAAATTAATCTGGATAAAACATCCCATTTTGCCATAAGCTCCGATGGGACCTGGACAGGCAGTGACTGCTGGCCTAAGGTCATTGCAGGATTTGTCTGACTTGGTATTTTGATGTTCAAAAATGTGTTTGGGGGCAGGGTCTGTCCTGAGGTGGCTCAGTCTGCCAGGAACTGGGACTGCTGGGAAACCGGCGGTTCAGAAGCACAGGGAGTGGGGAGTGTGCATCTGCCACATGCTGAGTCCCTGTGAAAGTCCTGCTGGTAAATGATTAAGCTCTGTCTCCAAACCACTCATGGCTGTGTTTTATTTCATTTCCTCTATTGACAAGGGATTTCCCTGTTCTGAAACCTTCTTTGGACTCCCAGCCGAACTTTACTCACAGCCGCTTCATTATATGCATTTGTTATTGTGCCAAAGTTGTGACTTAGCCTAAAAATCTCTTTCCTGTGTTTTCTGAGCCTCTGATGTCTGTAGACAGCTACTACATCTCACCTCAGCCTTTGTTGTGCTGGACCGAACAGTCCGTTCTCCTCCAGTCTTTCCTCCCAAAACACAATCCTGTTGTCACGTCTTGCACTTGCTCCTGCTGGAGTCACCCCTTTCTGCAGGGGTGCCAGAGCAGTAGGTGGCATTACAGGGAAGGCAGCAGGACTGGCACTGTCTGATCTCTACTGATGCTACCCTGTCTGATGCCTGTTAGAATCACAAAGACATTTTTGTGATGATTTTGTGTTGACAGCTCACAGCTCCGATACAGGACAGCAGGCTCCATACACAGCACCAGGCTCGTTCTCCTCCGTAACTCCCAGCAGATGGATACATTGCTAATAGCAAAGATTCTTGTTATTCAGCCTTAATCAGGTCCAGAGTGAGACCTAAGCAGCACATTTTCAGCATTGATGTAATGCCTCCAAGTCATGCTATAGAGTGAGACCTAAGCAGCACATTTTCAGCCTCCAAGTCATGCTATAATATCTCAGGCACGCTACAGTCTTATCTTCAGGCCTTTGGTTTTATCTTTTCATGGATGCAAGTCTACTAGGATCTGTGAATTAAAAATACATGAATTATTGCCACTTGCCTTGTGCTGTCAAAGTCAGTAGCTACAAAGTAGTTGGCAGATTTTGCACATGCAGTTCCTCAGCAGTGTTAGCCTTGTATTTGAACTCTCCTGGCTGGGAGAGCTAACTTTCCTCCTGGGATAGCAGCTGAGGAACATTTTGAGTGTTGCAGTTGAGCCATGCAGAGCTGATGGACTTTGGAAAATAAGTGTAGTGGTCTTTAGCATGTGATCATAAACACTCTTAAGCTGATTTTTTTCTCACTGCAAAGGATAAACAGCTCTGATAAATTGAGTTCATCTTTTCTTCCTGACTTCATAGTTTACTACTTATGTAAAAACATATGGTTTTCATTCTCTGTATTTCATTGATGGCTTTAAAGTAGCTTTGTTCAAATTGACTAGACCAAAATGCAAATATATGGAGGAAAAAATGGATTTTTATATTTATAAAGCAAATAGACATGGATTATCTGCAAGAATTCTATAAAATGCTGGTGTATGAAAGTAAAGGAACAAAGCAATGCAGAAGGTTCCCCAGTTTCCTTAGCAGGGAAGACAATGCATGTTGATGTTCTTGAGCCTCTGCCATGCAATTTTTTGATACATATGTTCAATCAAATTTCCAGGTTGAGCCCTTTTTCCTCAGCTTGGCATTGTTTGACCTGAAAAATAATTGCAAGATTTCAGCTGACTTCCATGTGGACTTGAACCCTCCATCTGTCCGTGACATGCTCCTGGATAACTCTGCTTCTGGAGCAGAGGACACCAAGGGACGTTCGCCAGGCGAGAGCCTTGTGCACGGGGTCCCCGAGTCCTGCCTGCGCTACATAAAACGGGTGAATATCTGACTTTCTCCTCATTCTGTGCCTCTGTTGAGGCTGTAAATGTTCAGTAGCGTTGCACTGTGTTGTTATCCACTGTGTGGGGAACCAGAAGTGAGCTTTTTTCTTTAGCTGTGGGATTTTGGTCAGTGTCTCAAGCCGGTTGCCACTTTGGGCTCACTGGCAGTGATAGGCAAAGTACCACGTAGAGTTTTTCAAGACTTGACCATCCTCAAGCTTGGTGAGCCCCTGTGGCCTATCTGCAGCAGCCACCAGGTCAGGGTCTGTGTGGGTTGTGGGAGGGGATGGCAAGGGCATCGAGGCCAAACCCCGTGGTACATGTTGGGTGTCCTTCTGTCTGACAGCCCACTGTCTGTCTGTTGCAGGGGATTTTCTCCGTGACCGACCCGCACGCAGAGATCTTCCTGGTGGCTCGTGTGGAGAAGGTTCTGCAGGGCAGCATTGCCCACTGTGTAGAGCCCTACATGAAAAACTCAGACCCTGGGAAGGTACTGGACAGGGCGATGAGAGTATCTGCTTGGTGATGCTGTCTGCTGCTGCAGGGAATAGCGTGGTCTGAAACATGGCTTGTTCCTGATGCTCTTTAGTTTCTTTCTTCATCCATTCTATTTGCACTGTTGCCAGGCTGGCTCAGCTGGGCTGTCCTGGGAAATTCAGTTCCTTCCCCTGGAAAGAGGCAAGGGATTCTTAAAAAGAGCCAAGCAGTTGGGGCAGGGGGACCTTTCTCCATTACAAATTGACCAGGCAAAGCCTGGGCTGGCAGCAGATGGTGGGACACTTCATCCCCAAAATGAAGTGTCTGCATAGAATCCTAGAATCCTTAAGTATCAAAAAGTCCTATAAGATCATTGAGTCCAACCATTAGCCCAGCACTGAAAACCCTACCACTAAATCATGTCCCTAAGCACCACATCTACATGTCTGTTAAATGCCTTCAGGAATGGTGACTCCACCACTCTTCTGGGCAGCCTGTCCCAATGCTGGACAAGCCTTTGAGTGAAGAAATTTTTGCTAATATTCAGTGAAGAGGCCCTGCTGCTGCTGCCAGCATCAATCCCTGCATACCAGGTGGAGCTGATGCTGTCTTGTTGCAGCCAATCAAAATTAGTCCCTGGAAAATCAATGTACAGAACACTTGGTAATGATGGCATTCCCTTGGCACATTTCATAGTTCTGTATAGGATGAGACAATTGCAGTTAGTTTTGGAAAATGAACTAATACCCTTTGGAAAATAAAATACTAATACTCTGACAGTTTAATACAGAATCCTGAGGAGGTTTAATATGACTGTGCCCACAACATGTGCTATTGCTTTGCAAAGTAATAACTGTGGGTAGTGAGAAGTGACAGACAGGGATGTCTATCAGCTGCTGCAGTGACTGTTAGACTCTGTGACTGGAGAGCTGTGCCTTCTGGAGTATGGAGAGATGCTTCTGCCTATAGGGTGCAGTGCTCTTCACTCCTTCTCCAGGGCAGTGTGGAAGTCCTGGCACACCCTAACCTACCTCTCTTGTGTTTTGCAGACTGCTCAGAAGGTCCATAAGGTGGCCAAACAGGTGTGCAGCCGTTTGGGGCAGTACCGGATGCCCTTTGGCTGGGCTGCCAGGTTAGTCTGCATGGACTGGGCATTGGCATGGTGGGAGCTGCTGCTGCCATGAATTATTTGGGGCCTGATCTGGCCGAGTGGGCAAAGGGCCAAGTGACTGAAGTCAGTGAGGTTGCAGTGGAGGGCAGAGCCTGGCTCTGACTCCCAAAATAGTATTGGGACTGGCCTGAAATGCTCTATCTAGAATTAGAAACAAAATATTATAA
>NW_008679891.1:45723-53710 GCF_000695815.1 Acanthisitta chloris | reverse complement strand
TGACCTGTAGCTACTGCTGTCAGGGAATAACATTCCTGGGGACAAACTACACCATCTCATGCTACTATGGGAATTGGTACAGAAATTCCCTCTTGGCACCAGCCATCGCCAGGAACAGGATGAGAGTGGAGGACCTGCTGGCCTGGCAGTGGCAATCAGCCTGGGGTTTGTTTTCCATCTTAAACTCTGCTTTAATTAATGTTCTTGGGAGTGGCTGGAGATAGTGATCCCATTCCCTTGCTGTTCTTTTACTGGGACTGATAAAGTGTGTCACTACTAAGTCTCTTAAATCTCAGTCAGAGAAAGGGCCTGAAGGGAAGATCATCCACTGCCTCCTAGTGCTAAATTGCAGTTTGGTGCTGACAAAAGCCATGGTAATGACATGGGAACACAGGAAGCTGTCACAGTGGGCTAGAATTTGGTGGTATATGGCTTGTAATGTATATTCTTGAGCTGGAGTTTCCTGTGACACCGGCTGCTCAGCTTCGAGATGGTGTTTCTGGATGCAGCTCACTCCTGGGAGCCAGCACTTGGTGCTCTTTTCAAGTGGTGCCTCAACTTAATGGTGGGCTCTGCATGAACATTGACTTTGATGGGCTTTAGATTTGTTCCTGCTGGGTACAGAGCTGCCTTTGGAGACCAAGAAGCTGAGTGGCCTGGTGTGGGGAGCTGTGTTGCTCTGCATTCCTGGAACAGTTTCCCTCTGGGTCTCAGAGGAAAGTGTTTGCACAGAAAGGTAGTGCAGATGCTTTAATGTTCTTACTGTATACAGACACGCTTTATTTTCAAGGGTAAATATGCTGGTATTCATCCAGGGCAGAGTCCAGTCTCCTGCTCTGGCTTCAGGGAGAAGCTGATGTATGTCCCAAAACTGGTTCTCACTGTGTACTCCTTTCCTAGGAGGATTTCTGTGCTCTGACCCTATGTGCAAGTAGGAAGATGCTTTACCACTTGCTGTTAGTGGGAGGGGTTGGAAGAGTGTTCATGATTGTGAACCAGGCTTGGAAATGGGCTGGATGTGTCCTTCTGACCTGGCTGGAGAGAAGGGAAATGGGTGATGTCCCATGCCATTTAATGTGCTGTGCTGGATTTGCAGGCTGTGCGAGGTCTAAGCACCATGTGAGAATGGGGGAGAGGTCAGGTCTGGTGGTGTTCAGAGCAGTCACAGGCCAGTGAACCTCTCACCTGATAACCTGCCCTCCAGACGTGTCAAGGACCTCAGTGTCTGTATATTTGCCAACACTAGGAAACTTGCCTCTTTTTTTTTTTTTACCTGCAGACCAGTTTTCAAGGACTCCCAGGGCACTCTTGACGCTGAAGGAAAATTCTCGCCCCTTTACAAGCAAGACAGTAGCAAACTGTCAAATGAAGATATGCTGAAGCTTTTAGCTGAGTATAAGAAGTAAGTGTGACAGGCTGAGCAGGCCTTTTAACATGCATTTTTAAACAGTTAAGTATAAGCTTGAGATGACAATATCAAAAATACTCAGAGCATAGCTGATGTGTTCAGCACCTGAGCTTTCAAGGTTCACACTCTTGTTCCTCTCTCCCTAACACAGACCAGAGAAGACAAAACTGCAGGTCATTCCAGCCCAGTTAAATATCGTCATCAAAGACATCCCACTAGACTTCACAAGTAAGGATCTTGGATCTTAAAATAAATGCTGATGGCTTGAGCTTCAGGAGTTAATGCTTCTATGGGTAATTTGGCTGTTTCATTAACAAGAGTACCTCTGGGCTGCAATGAGCAATGAGTAGTTCAGCCCAGCCACTGATTTGTAAATCTTTCTGATGGATTCTGTGGAGGGATGTGGTCCAAGTGCAGATGTTTACCTGAGGGGTGCATCTGCTTTGCAGTTTGGCCATCACATCCTAAATCTAAAGGAAGCTGCCTCCCTGCTTTTGCTGGTATTATTGCACCAATCTCATTTGATGTTTTTGATGCATAACACTGGAGGGCTTCACAAACATGGTCTAGTAACAACAGTAGGGTTGGACTCGATCTTTGAGGTCTCTTCCAACCTGGTTGATTCTATGACTCTATGATCAGTGCGATTGTTTACTATGCATTTAAAGAAACTGAAGCAAAGAAAAGATTTGTGATGTGTTCAGTGTCACTCCATGGACTTTTGGCAGCTCCTATCACAGGTTATGTAGGCTGATTGATCTCCTGTCCAAAAGGCTTTTCTAGTGGACTTAACTTTTTCGTGTTTTATTATCTTCCAGATTGTGTCACAGCTTCTTATATTCCTATAAAACCTTTTGAGAAGAGCTGTGAGGACATTGCAGTTGAAGTGGAGGAACTTGTCCCAGAAGTTGCAAAGTACTGTTACCCCTTTACTGTCTACAAAAACCACCTCTATGTCTACCCCTTGCATTTGAAGTATGAGAACCAGAAGGTGTTTGCAAAGGTGAGTAACCTGCAATGTGAGCTGCAGCCAGACTCAGCACGGGCTGGGGTGATGCTGCTGGCCTGTAGCAGTGGCTCATGCTCCTCTTCTCCCCCATTTCAGGCAAGGAATATTGCTGTCTGTGTTGAGTTCAGGGATTCAGATGAAGCTGATGCCAGGCCATTAAAGGTGGGTACCTGTTAATGGGGCTGCCATTTGCTCACTGCTGTGCCTGCCAGGCAGAGCAGTGCAATAGGAAAACATGGAGCTTCCATGCTTACTGTTGTAATTTGGGCAGCTAATTTAGGGTGACAGCAACATTGAATTCAGCTCTTTGTTTGTGTTTCCAGTGTATATATGGCAAACCTGGGAGCCCTCTCCTGACCACAAATGCATATGCTGCTGTACTGCATCACAACCAGAGTCCAGAGTTCTATGACGAGGTAAAAACAAAATGCGGGAAATAGCAGATTTTCCTGGGTGCTACAATGCCTAGGGTTTTTTCAGATACCTCTTTTTGCAGGGCTGGGTGAAGTACAGGTAAAAGTAATCACCAGCCCTTTGCCTCAGCAGAGGGGCTCAGCAAAGCCAGAGCCTTTGTCAATTTTTAATGTCAGTTTGTTTTCTGCTGTCTTTACTGTCATGCTTTGTGCACTCCAATCACACACCCCCATTAATAAGTAATGTTGCAAATGTGATGCAAATGTTAGCCAGGAGTTGTTTCAGATGGGTAAGAATGTGTCTTGTGTAATTGCATACAACATAGCATTTGTGAAATAAGATTGAACTTAAAATATTACTCCACAACTAAAAATACAGTCTGATCTATCATGATATCATTTTAGATTAAAATTGAGCTTCCAATTCACCTCCATCAAAAGCATCATTTGCTTTTCACCTTCTATCATGTCAGCTGTGAAATTAATACAAAGGCAACATCGAAAAAACAGGACACCGTTGAAACTCAAGGTATGTTCAATGCTTAAATTACTTCTGTTGGATTGTAAAAGGCCAAGATTAAATGAATGTATGGTCATCAAAAAAATGTTGTTTAAAATACTAGCCTATCTGATTTTTCTTTTCTAAAAGCACCCTAATACAAAACTGTAAGACTAAACTGGAATCAACCCAATGTTTTTAGTGTATACTAAAGCTAGGATTTTTGCTGCAGTCTGACAGCTCTTTCTGCGTGTTCCTGAGTTGACCTGTACCAATGGGCTGTTGTCAGTCAAGTCACCAACAAAAATATATCGGGGCCTCAGGGGCCAATCCTGCCAACACTAAGCATGTGCACACTTGGGTCCCACTGCTTGGGTTGCTACTTCATTCATCCAGTTCTCAAAGGACCCTTGTCATGGTGCACAGCCATTCTCACACACTGTTTCTGCCCTCAAACCCACTCCTGAACTTGTTTGTGCTGTGTCTGAATTTCGTTCGCCAAGTCACCAAGTAAAAGGTGCTTTAACAATGCTGATGTGGTTGATCCCAGCCTTGCTGAACCTGCTTGCACAACTGCAAGTTTGGACCTCCCAGGGTGAAGCACAGCTCTTGTGAACTGAACACGTCACTGTGTGTCTGCTAATTCTGCTGCACTGGTTGCCTCCACAGTGGGATACGCCTGGGTCCCGTTGCTGAAGGATGGGCGGATTGTCACCCTGGAGAGGCACTTGCCAGTTTCATCCAACCTTCCACCTGGCTACCTGGGGCTTGGAGACACAGAGTCTCGAAAGGTAGGAAGACTTTTACCACTCTGAGTTCTGCTCAGCTGAAAAAATCCCTACTGCAGGCCACCCCCAAAGCTTAAGGTTCTTAGCGTTGAGAGACAGGACATCTTCAGTTCCACTCTCCTTGGTTATGTAGGTTGCAGAGAATGTTTCTGTGGCAGGCTGGACTGGGCTGTTGCAGACAGCAAAGAGCAGGAGATTGAGCATGTGCTCTGATTTTCAAGGGGAAAAACTGAAAAAAACCCCAAAAAACTCCCTGGCTGCAGTCAGGTCACTGGTGTTTGTGCTGTGGTGGAACCTCTTTTCCACCCCATCCCATACCTTCTGACCAGGTGTCTGCACAGGCCCACCTTCTCATCAGTCTGAAACCAAGTACTTGGATGTTGTCTGTTCACAGCAGCCCAGTGTGGATGCGAAGTGGGTGGATGGAGCAAAGCCACTGTTTAAAATCAGAATCCATTTGGACTCGACCATTTACACCCAGGTAAGTCGAGCACCTTCCTCTTAAGGACTTCCAACACAAATGACACAAGAAGTGATTACTATGTCTCTACTACTGCTATGCCATAGGTGGTGTGGAAAACAGGTGCCTGGTTTGCAGAGCAGCATTGAGAACTTCTATAGCAGCAGGGCTGGGATTTCTTTCAAGGGTCTGCTTCTTGTCTGGATGTGATGAGACAGGTTGTGTGAGTGAATGAGCCTAGAGGAGAGGCTGATGTTTTCTTGGCCAATTGCACTGTAACTGGCAGGACCAAGGAAACATTTGAGCACATGAGCTGCTTCGATGTTGTAAAAGAGAGAAGAACTGATGGATATGAGATGTTTCCACAAATCATAGAATCATTAAGGTTGGAGAACACCTCTAAAATCGAGTCCAACAGTTAATATTAGACTGTTTATTAAGTTTTTTTTTAAAAGAAGTTATCTGACAACAGCAGACAAGAAAAAAAGAGTCCTGATATCCCTTTGAAACCTGTTCAGGCTGTTTACCAAGTGCTCGTGCATTCTCCTCTCTTATGGTAGTGATGGATGTCCCCAGGCTTCATGTGATGTGCAGCAGGGATCACCAGCACATGCTTTGGGTCACCTCCTGTCAGCACTACTCATGGGCAAATGCCTTTGGCAGGACTTGTCCTGTGCTGGATGTTATCATCTGCATTTTCATTCACAGAAACTTGCTTTCACCATCTGAGTCTGGTTTACTGTCTTTGTGATTCTGTATAGCACTGAGAGCAGCACAGTAGTTCCACTTCCCAGCAAATTAGATTCCCAGCTGCTTTTCAGGGTTAAATAACCCAGTAATTAAATTTCACCCTGGAGGAGGAAGGAGAGGAATGAGAAGGAGAGTCTGCCTCTGATGGGCAGTAGGAAGTGAAGCAGTCTGTAAGAGTTGTAGCTGGGAGAGGAAGGCTCCTGCTTCTTCAGGCCAATGTTGGATGGGAACTAGGGCCCAGGGTAATTGCAACCACAGGAGAATTTTGACACTGCTGGCAGTTTTGTGCTTAATCTCAAGGCTAGTTGGGAGCCAGGGCATGAGCAGTGGCTGGGTATGTTGGAAAAGGCAACGAGCAGCACTGCAGTCCTGGGAGATGGCAGCTGGGGATCAAGCATGCCAGTGGTAGTGACATGTGGCTTGCTAGGGACATGGCCCACTGCTGCAGGTAAGTCAGCAGATTTTCAAGTGTAAGCTGCAGAGAGGGGTTGACAAATATTGAGGCTGCTGAATTGATCTTGTTTGTGTCTTCCAGGACATGCACCTGCACAAATTCTTCCAGCACTGCCAGCTGGTTCAGGCGGGAGCTAAGGAAGTCCCAGGAGAACTTGTTAAATACCTAAAGGTGAACAATGCCTGTTGGTGGGCTTTGTTTGTGTTTTACAGATTGTCAGCAAATACCCAGACCCCTGCCCTGTAAGAACATGCCCTTGCAGCAGTGCTGGGGCTGGTGCATTGTGCAGTGTCCTTACCTCTGTTCACTGGCATAATTGTCTGTGTGCTGCTTCCCTCTGCCTTCCACGGCAGATAAAACAAGCAATCAGCATCGCTGTGCCGTGCTCATGGCAAACCTTCATCCTGCTGGACTTGCACACTCCTCCCCTGCTGCACAGACCTTTAAACTGTAGCACAATTCCTTGTTTTCTGGAAGCCCATTCAAAACAGGATTTTTTTTCAGGCTAAAAATGATATGTGAGGCTTATCAGCCAGCTAAATTTGACCAGAAGTGACCTCTGACCTAGACCCAGCTTTTTGGCAATTACTATGGCATGAGTAAGGGCCTTGGAGCAGGTCCAGCAAAGCATTCTGCAAGGAATATAATTCTTGGCTATTTCCTTTCATAACTCCCTGTTTCTGAGAGTACTGCTGTAGCAACAGCTCTGCTTCCAGTGGTGGTGATGTATCACCACAAAGTTACTGAATATGTGTCAGAAAATGTAGAAATATTTGAAGGAATAGAAATAATAGCAGGATTTTAAGCCAAGCACTAAAATCTAGCTTTGTTGTGAGCATTTCACCAGGTCCCAGCCCTGCCAGCCCCGGTGCCCTCGGTGCAGCCTGCAGATGGGGAGATATGTATGTGCTAACCATAAGTGAGAGATTCTTAACCACCGCCTAAACAATTCCAGTAATTTCAATAGCTAGATACAGGTTGAAAAAAACTTTCATTAGATTTGCAGGTTTGAAAACTGAAAATGAAATGTGCTGTCTTTCCTAGACTCATAACATGAGATTCAGGCAAAAGAGCTCTATGAGATGGGTGCAGAGCATATACATGAGGTCATCGTGACCTTCACCAAGTCTCTTAAATCCCATTTCTGATAGCAAGCTGTGCTCTTTGAAGAAAAGTCTCACTGCAAGTCATTGGGCAGCAGGTTTCTGTGCTCTGAAGGAACTTGTGAAAATGAGACTTCAAAAAACTGGCACAAGTGATGAGGAGACTTGGGAGCAAAACTTCTGGGGTTTTGGAGTCAAACTGTAGCATGTGACCTCTAATGAAGCCATAGCTGCCTGGGTGCATCTGAGAGGAGGATTAATATCTGCCATGAGTGATTCCTCTTGCTCCCTGAAGGGGAGCAGCTGGGTTCTGTGAGCTGGAAGGAGGCAGCAAATGCTGCTGTGGGTCCAAGTCCCCCTGTCCTCCAGTGAGCTGAAGTCCACACCCTGAAGCATTTGCTAACGCCTATCCTATTGCCACAGCAATGTCTGTGGACTGTAAACATTTAACATCTGCAACATGTTGAACTAAAAGTGTCTGTGTTTTGAACATTTGTTTTAGTGTTTGCACGCCATGGAGATCCAAGTAATGATTCAGTTTCTACCTGTAATTCTTATGCAACTATTTAGAGTCCTCACAAACGTGACGCAGGAGGATGAAGTAGCTGTCAACTGCACCATGTGAGTGTCGGGGATACTATCCAGCCTTCAGCTACAAATGCAAAGCCACAAATGACAGTGCAAAGCACAGTCTGGTTTCCCAGTACAAGGGACTAAGAGACAGCACTGGCTGTCCTCTACTGCTGGCTCCCCTAATGGTGCTATCGAACACTGGCTGCTCTCCTCCCCTACCTCATCTGGATGGCATGGGGCGTTGTGGGGTCTGTCTTGGGAGCTGTGTGGGGAATAATGTGTTACTTTAATTTAGATACCCCTGGTTTGTTTTTCCAAAGAGAAAGGGTTAGTTGGCAGAGCCAAGCTGGGGTATAGAAAGTTACCCAGGCATGTCCCAGATGCAGGCAGCAATGTGGGGAGCGACACCCCAGTCTTATCCCTGCACATCAGTCCCTTGTGCCAGGATTGCTGCAAGTCGCCGGAGCTGGGTGTGCTGCGCTGCAGCAGCAGCTGCTCCCGCCCTGCTGCTCGGCACTCGAGGGACTGCG
>NW_008679891.1:0-45045 GCF_000695815.1 Acanthisitta chloris | reverse complement strand
CAGCACGGGCCCGGCCCGCGGCGGCACAGCGGCGCGAGGGACCTGCACCCTGCCCCCGAAACAGAGGGATGCGCTAAAACGTCCCTCGGCGATGTGCTGCAGCACAAAGGGGGCTGCTGGATGCCACTCCTTGGATACCCTGCATCCATGTACCCGAAGCATCCTACTCCCATGAAATTGGAGGTTGGAAGCTGAGCCTTGGTCCCCCTGAGGTGTGGACCTTGACCCCTGGTCCATAGTGATGCAGGGCTTGATCCCTGGTCCCCCAAGGATGTGGTGCCTATTGCAGTCACATTCCTTCACTATGTGGTGCAGGTTGTGGGGACTTCTCCTGTGTGGAGCACTGTAATTCCACTCTGAATCACCAGAAGGCAAGGACAGGGGAACAGGTGACCCCAGGTACCTGTTGGGTGACTAGCTCCCACCTTCATTTCCAGAGATTTTTTTCAAAGCTTGGCCTGATGCTTTTCAGTTTGTCAGTAGCTTTCTGTTTAGTGACAATTGTTTTCTCATCAGACTTTTGCAGTGGAATTTAAAACCTATTTTATCTGCTAAATGGCTTGTAAACTCCTCCTCGTGGTTTGGCCTGTGGGGGTCTGTGACAGTGTGCAAGAGTTTGTTGTTCCCTCTGGCTGGAACTGGAATGTAAATCCCCAGTGCTGGCTGGAGAAACCTGGCTCTTGCTGCATTCATCAGCCGCCTGGGAGTGCTTCCAGAGGGCTGGCATGTTCTCCATGGTCTGCTTGACCCTCCTGAACTGCAGGGCAACAGCCCAAAATAATCTGATGTGCGTAACAAGGAGCATATGATGTAAATTCAGTAAAAAAGGAGCCTTCCATAATTATTAAGTTCAGGGGATGCAGGAGGGTATCAGATTGTAACAACAATGTTCCGTCTCACCTCCTTGTGCAAGGAGTCTTGAGTGTTGACGTTAGCTGGTCTGGGCAATACCTGGTCCAGAACAAAAGTGGCTTTGGCCACTTCGGCTCTGAGTGCTTTGAGCTGTGCTGTGGCAAGGGCAGTGCAGCCACAGGAGCTGTGAGGGGTGTTGGCCTCCAAGTACTGACTTTCTGCTAATCAGGCCATGCCAGCAGTGAGGCTTTTGAGGTTGAGCAGGATAGGACACATAGTGTCTGTTTTCATGAGCTGGAAGAACTTGTCCTCACCTTGCATGCTAAACACAAACCACATTTCTCCCCAGGGTTCTTCTGCACATCGTGTCCAAGTGCCATGAAGAAGGTCTAGACCACTACTTGCGCTCCTTCATAAAGGTCAGTCATGACACACCACTCCTCAAAACTCCCTGCCAGGAGCAGGCACACTGCTGACACTGTTCTGCTTGCCTCAGTACGTCTTCCGAGCTGAGAAACCAAGCGTCAAACAGGCCAAGATGACCCATGAAATCCTGGTCCTTTCCATGGCCACAATTTTGAAGCAGTCAGCAGATTTTCTAGCCATCAATAAGCTACTCAAGGTGAAGTATTGACAGTACTTGTCTGTCAAGGGTGGAGGGGAGGAAAACGGTGTCTGGTATAAAGCCCAACACTTTCAACCATCCAAACCCACTGCTGGAGCAAAGATACCAGGGCAGCTCCTCACGTCCACATTCTTGAGATTCTCCTCTTACAAGAGAGATGAATTCTTGCAGGGAACGTGGCAGTGTTAATGCTCATGCCAGGACACAGCAAAGGGCTGTTCATTTTGCCAGTTTTACATATCTTCCCGAAGCCACACGTGAAGGGTGACTCAGGGCAGGCTCTCCCTTTCTGGGCTTTTGCAGGGCTTGCACCCCAAACTGTGCTGGATCATGGCAGGGTGCACTGGAGTGTAGAGGGGATAGATCTATTCCCACCCCAAGACTGGCAGGACATCTCCAGATCCAAAGACACCCATGCCAAGCTAACTGCACAAATACAGCTGTTCTTACAAAATGCCATTTGAAAGTGAGCTCTCCCTCCCACACAGGTGATTCCCCAGCATAGTCAGGGAATGTCAGTCATGTTCAGTCCTGCTGAGAAAAGTAATGGTATTCTTTGTTCATTCTAGTACTCGTGGTTTTTCTTTGAAGCACTGGCAAAGTCCATGGCAATGTACTTGCTGGAAGAAAACAAAATCAAGGTAAAAATAAATTTGGTCGATGCTGCTTTACAGACTTGTCATAAACTAACTCTCCTCCAAAGGTTTTTCTGAAAAACTATGTAATTATTTAAGAAAAGATCCCTGCCAAGCTGAACAGCTAGCCAGAGCTTTCCCTTTTTTTTTTTTCCCCTTTAGTTTTCCCTTCTTCCCCTTTTCACTCTCAATCGTAATTTAAAAATTCCAGATCTACTACCTCCTGTAGTTGCAGCCAGTGCTTTCTTTGGCCACTGTTTTGCTAGGAAACAACATCAACAAATGCTGAAGAACCAAAGAACTTGTGGCTGGGCTCAGTTCTTCCCAGCTGCTGGGTTGCAGCACTGAGCTAGGACATGCTTTTGGTTTCAGCTGCCCAGAGGCCAGAGGTTCCCTGACTCCTACCAGCACGCCCTGCATTCACTGCTGCTTGCCATCATTCCTCACGTGACCATTCGCTATAATGAGATCCCAGAGGAGTCCAGGAACGTCAACTTTAGCTTGGCTAACTTCCTGAAGGTCAGCAGTTTCTTTCCTTCTCCCAGGATTTTGTAAAACAACTGAACAACCTAGCAGACAATGAGCGATACTCAGCAAGCAAACAACTGTGTTTGTACTTTCTCTCATCTGTTTTTTTCAGTTGTAAAAACTCTGGAGGGACTAAGCTTCCCTAGAAAAGAAACTTTTTCTTTCCATAGGGACATTATGACACTCTATATGCTAGCTAGGGTTTTCAGTCATGTCTAGCAGTTGTTCAAAACCTGAAATACATGTACTCTTATTTTAAATATTTCTGTTGTCCACTGGAGACTTAAATGAGGTCATCCAAATAATTTCAGGGAAACAAGATCAAGTGTGCTTTGGAGAGTCAGCAGCAGCCTGGAGAATCAAATCTGGCTGCTGGCAGATTGGTAGGATGGAGAGGATTTTGGATGATTGCTTTAATTTTTAATGATTTGTCACATGTTGCTATTTTTTCTCCAGCGTTGTTTGACCTTTATGGACAGAGGATTTGTTTTTAATTTGATAAATGATTACATTTCTGGATTCAGCCCGAAAGACCCTAAGGTAAGTACTAGGTTTCTTGAGAGGTGGTTTGAAGCTGTACATATTTTGTCAGTCAAAACTCTGTAGTGTTCATTTTACATGACTCTTGCAGGCCTTTTACTCTGTTCCTGCAGACACTTCTGGAGGCAGAGACCTCTTTGTCTGGGCCAAGAGCCTATATCCAGATAAGCTTTAAAGCAATATAAAGAGTCAGAACTAAAGGAGAGATTAGTTAATAATCTGGATGAAAAAGTTAAACAAGTCCCAAGTGACAGCTGCATGCATTTAGGGGAACAACACAAAAATTTGCCAGTTATTAGTGAGTTTGACCAAATGCTATTTAGATTCCCCAATCCATGTGGAACATGCACATTGAACTGGAAGCACATGGCTCAAACTGAACACATAGTTTGCATTTGTCTTTTTGTAATTTCAGTTGCTGGTTGAATACAAGTTTGAATTTCTTCAAACCATTTGCAACCACGAGCACTACATTCCTCTGAACTTACCGATGACCTTTTCCAAACCCAAGCTGCAAAGAGTTCAAGGTATGTCCTTTCTCAAGAGACTGGCTAAAAAGCCATAATTCGTTAGTTTTGACAGCTTCTGACCAGGTAGACTTTGGTTTGGTGTCAAGGAAATGATTGTCCTGGTTAGCCTGATTTGCATTAATCTCAGGACAAGATGCTTTTCAGGCAGGTTTACACTATTTTGCTCCAGAATGCAATGCAGTCAGGCTTTTCAGTATTTCCTGTATTGAAGTTTGCATGTAATATCAATAACAACATCCAAAAGAAACTGCCCATGCTTCAGTAAATACACAAACTGTGTAAGTGTCATCCTTTGTTCTCACAAGTGTCATGATCCCCCGAGAAGTGGGTGTCTCATGGGTGGATGCTGTAGAAAATGGAGATACAGGAGAACAGACTGAACTCACTGCTCTGCTGCCAGCTCTATTTGTGGCCACCAGAAGGTGATCTAGGTTACCTTCTGCTTTCATTTTGAACAAGAGCACAGCAGTGCACAGTGTGTTTGAGCTTGTACTCAAACCTGGGCTGGAGGCAGCCAGCAGAGAGCTTGAGCCCATGCCAGCCCTTAGCCCATACCAAGGGCACATGTACTGTGGCACCACCACATATCCACACTGCTGTCACTGTCACACTGTGTCCCCTTTGGTCCTGAAGCTGCTCACCACAGGTTAGATGGGGTTTGCAAGGGGCTGGGCTTAGGCACTGCGCAAGTGTGGGTGGCTGCAGCTCTGCTACCAGTGGCAGTGTGGACCTTGCCAGCCTCCAGTGAGTGCTACAGACATAGCCTCATTCTCTCTGGGTCCTAATTTCTGTGCAAGACAAATACAGTAAAGATTGCCAGGTTTAGATAGATGCTAATAGCCTGGCCAATGTAAGTACTGAAGAGGAGAGTGAGGTTTGGGATTCCCCTGTGTGAAAGCCTAGTGGGTTTATGATTGTATGATTTATTCTGATGGAGACAAGGGGATGTTTGGTTGTGCTCAGGTGCAGTCATACAAGTCCCAAAGTGGTTCCACATACACACAGGTGGCAGAAGCAGGAGTAACTGAAGTATTTCTTATTCTAGTGTATATTTGACTGCTCAGAGCTTTCTGGACCAGCTGCTAATCTCTTACATCAGTTTGACTGCTTGTCTGGCATAATTTAACAAAGACTACTGCTAGAAACAGCAGATAAAAACACATCCATGGGACCTCTATGTTGCTTGTTAGTGGCATGATAACATAAGGATGCTCTTTCTTGGTTAACATTGACCTTTGCATTTGTGATGGTTAAACTGAAAAGCTGTAAGGGCAGCTCATCCTTCCTCCTCTATTTTTTTGTGTCTGGGATCTACCAGCTGAGGTTCACACACCGCTCTTGGCAGTAGAGCAGCCCACCCTCAGGTAGCAGAAGTGTCTTTATGGTGGTGCCTGAGCTCTGCCTGCCATGGTGGAGGCATGTAGTGGTATATCTCCATTGTAAACTTGTCTGGTTTTATGGGCAGGCCTGTGGTTCCAGGGGACAGTGGGATCAGAGATGGAGAGGTATGAAGTGCACAGCAGCAAGGAGATACCCTGCTGGCACGCCTCACCTCTTTATCAGCTTACTTGGATGAAGAGAGGTGACATGCCCAAACCCCTACTGCTGTGTTCCTGGGTAGAGAAGGTATAGCCCCCAGGGAGGTGGATAGAGAGAGCTTCTGCTGGGCATGCTGTCAGAGCACATCCCTGTGACCACATCCTGTTGAGTTGGAGTGTTGTATCTTGGAGCAGTTTCTCTAAAATGGCTCATGCTGGGCTGCTTGCTGGTCTGTGTCACTGCTGGCTCACCTGGAGACATCAGCCAGAGCAAGCCCTGAGCCTGGCCCCACAGCCAGCAGCACACAATTGGTTTTGCAATCTTGCGATGAAAAAAGAACCCAAGGGATTGATAGGAGCTGGGAGTTAAGCGATAGCCTACAAATAAAATGAGAGCATGACATACTGTCCTGTTTCTCCAAGATTTAGAGCATTACTTATTCCTGTTTATTTTTGCTGTCTTTTTATTTGTCCCTTTTCTTTTTGCACATGAATTAGCTTTTTTTTTCATTTGCTGTGGAACGGTTCACTTCAGTAGGTAGGTCCAACTGGAATCACCAAATCCTCTAATGTGAAATTAAATATGCACCTGCCAATCATTTAGCTTGCATTCAACTAATGAAATAACCTTGATGTGTGACAAGTAGCATTTCCTAACGTGACTAACAATGAAAGCTAGATAATGTTCCAAATTACTTTCTCTTTCCTCTGAATCAGTTTCACAATCCAGTAAATGCTATTTATGAATCAGTGAACTTAAAAATATCTTTCACAGACACAGAGCTGTTGGAACCCTTCGGCTGGGATTTTCAAAGCTGTGTGTGTGCACCCTGCCTTACCACAGAAAAACTTTCACACCTGTGGGGTTTTCATAAAAAGGTCTGAGCTGAGGATTTGAACCCTCTGGGGGAAGAACACAGAGCTGTGGGATTATCCCTCTGGGAGGCTTAAAGCAACAGTCAAACAGTGCCTGTGGCAGCTCTAATTTGGTATATGGGTTGTCTGACAGAGGTAATGGTGTCAGGACAAAGTCATTGGTAGCAGCCTGAGTGCACACACACCCTGCACCAAAATCTGTGTCTTTGTTGCTTTCCAGCTGTGCTGTCCAGGCATACTAGTGGTAGTGATGCCTTATCCTTTTGGAGACTCTCCTTTGGTTAGCCCAAATCTACATGATATATGGGGTTACAGGTTAACCAAGGTGATTAGCTACTGAACTGCCTTTCTCCTGACAGTCAGTGCAGCTTCTTAAGGAGCAGTGTTCAATATCTGCTGGTGGGAAGCTAAGGGAATCTCACTTTTTTTTGCAAGCAGCTGTTTGGAGCCTTTCCCTGGCTCCTCAGTTCTTGCAGAGGGGCTGGACAACCCAACTGTGCAGACTGCTGGAAGATGCAGTAGTGGTCACTTGGTATGGTGTCCACTTTTGCATCCCTCATCCCGGCAGGAGTATTTCTGCCCATTCCCATGCTCAGTGCTGCTTGGTGGAGTTTGGCACCCCCACTGCCTGAGTACTTTGTGGATTTACAGGATAACCCCCAGGCAGGAGCAAAGCAGCCCCCAGGCAGTAAGTTGTGCTGTTTTTCCCCATTTCATCCATCTCTGATTTTACAAATCACTCGTTGGAGAGGTAAGCTGTGCAAAGCATCACGCTGCAGAAATCCTTCCTTCAAGTGTTGCTGAAATGGTGAGAGTTTAAATTTGTGAACAGCCTGAAATGGAAGATGCCAAGCTCTTTGATATGACTTAACTCAGTGGTGGAGAAAACTGTATAGTCAGTTCAGGCTTTATTGAAATATCAGTGCACTGTAGGAGAGTGATGAACACCACTCGCCTTTTTGTGGTTTACATGACTGTTATGTCTTGCTCTGAACAGTTCCCTTAACCATGGCCTTGCTGTTTCTTTCAGATGTAAATCTCGAATACAGTTTAACTGATGAGTATTGCAGGCATCATTTCCTGGTGGGGATGCTTCTTAGAGAAGCCTCTGTTGCCTTGCAGGACAACTATGATATCAGATACACAGCCATCTCAGTCTTAAAAAATCTCTTGATCAAACATGCCTTCGACAACAGATATCAGCACAAGGTCAGGCCTGTTTTGTTGGCTTTTTAACATAATGTTGCTGAATTTTATGAAAAAACCCACACATCAGAGTTTTAGATATTGCATGGTGCACCAAGGGTACTTTCATTGCTTTTTCGGGAGCTATTGTAAATAACTGATAGTTATGGTATGCCAGTAATAGCTCTGAGAAATGATCTGGGGTCACAAACAATGCAGTTAGATAATTGCAGCCCTTTTATTTACACTGAATATTTAGATAATAAAACCTTAAGCTGTTAAGAAACTTGAGAGTGTCATTAGCCAATAGGTCATTCAACAAAATTAAGCAACATCAATAATGTTCTGGTCTTGGGCTTAAATTCATCCCCTGCATTAATATGCTATAATCAGGAAACAGAGCTATCTCTGTTACAAGTTAGCTGCATGTTTTCCTAATTAGTGACTCAGAGGAAAGGATCTCGATTCTCATGGGATGCTGGATTTCCACTGGGTAGCTCTCAGCTTTCTTAGGTCAGAGGCTCAGCATGTGGTAATGCTGAAAGAGCCTGGAGATGGGCTTGTTGTATTTTGGTGCTGCTCTCTACTGACACATATGCCCTCCAAGGTCTCCAGCTACCTATGCAGACACTACTTGTCCTTACTCTGGCCTGAAAACATGCCTCTCTCTGGAGTTAAGTCCTCAAATTGCTCTTAGTGTGCTGCATTCCTGAGTTTTATTTGGGAACGTGGTTAACTTCCTAGCATGAAGATTTGGAGGAATGACCTGAACATGCCTGGAGCTCTCATGGGCCCAGAGCTAGCTCCTCTTCTCTCCCTTCTCTGCCTGTCTGAAGGGCTGAGTGGGAGGTGGGCTTGTTTTTCTCCTTCAGTGAGGATCCATGGTGATTTACATAGCCTAGAAACAAAACTGCAGCCCATGATGATTGGCAAGACTTGATATTTCAGGAGAGATTTGCCAGCTCCCTGTCAGGGCTGGGTCAGAGGCAGCGTGTTCCTGCTCTTCTGGGTGCCTGGTACCCCTCACACTAACTCAGGAGCTGTCTGCCCCCTTGGCATGTGGCACTCTCCTTGCCTTCTCAGAAACTCCACCTGGCTGACAGCTGTCCCATGGGATTTTCGTGCATGTGTTGTGCTCCAGGCTGTGTGACCAGGAAACTGCTGGAGCCAGGGCAGGATGCTCAGCTGGTGTCCAGAGACACCAAAGCAGAAAATGACATTATGGGCAGGACGGGCTGCATGTAGCAGGGTCTGTTGGCACAGTCTTGCTCCAGTGAAGGAAACTCCTGCTCCATCAATGGCTGAGAGAAGGCTTTCTCAACCCATGAGTGTTTTCAAGATTTCTTTTATCTTCTGCTGTACTGAATCAGAAGAAGATTCTTTTAGCATTCAAAATGTTCCATTCAATTTGCAAGCCTTAAATCTCTTCTTTTTATTTTTTAACCGATCTGTCAAATCCAGAATAATAAATGTTTACAAAAAAAGATTTGGATGTAAAAGACCCCTCCATTTAGAAAATCTCAACCAGACCATTTTTGATCTGTATCACTTAATCCAAATTAATCTGTTCCTACAAACTGTTTTCACTAGAAGCATTTGCTATGGAGAATTCCTGACTGGAAGCAATAGCCAGCAACAAGTGTGGAGCAAATGTTTCTGTTTCATTACTCCTGAGTGTTGCACTTAAAAATCAAGCTATGTGAGTGAAGTGCCAGTTAAAGAGTTAGGAAATCCAGGATTTGGTTTGTCACACATCCTGTATAACTGGGAATGTTATTTAGCTTCCAAAATTCCTGCATGTTCTAAACTTGTTGCTGGAAGCAAAGTTCATCCCTGGCAGCCCTGGAAGTGGAGATGAGAAGCCAAACCAACACATGTCCTCAAACACCATATAAAGTGTGTAAATACAGATATAGATATTTGTGGTTTGGCTTAGGAGTTTCTCTTTTTCACTCTGTTGGAAACCTGGGCTCTTAGCTATATTTTTCTCCCCATTTTCAGAACCAGCAGGCAAAAATCGCTCAGCTCTACCTGCCACTGTTTGGGGTTCTCCTGGAGAACCTCCAGCGAGTGGCCAGTCGTGAGGCTCTCTACTCCTGTGCAGCTGCCTCCAGCCCCGTGAGTACAGCCCAGTGATGCCTCTTTGTCCTTCTTCTTGGTACTGCTCTCCCCACACACCCCCTGTGTGACATCCACTGCCTGTAGCCAGGCTCAGCTTTGGAAATAAGCGTGTTTTTCTTCTCCCTACAGCCCCATGATATGCTTATTTCTTTTAATTTGTTTTTTCCTGTGACTTTGGTGTAGCACTGGGTACAGTGTCTCTCCCCCTGTTTTTAGCATGTTGAACATGTTTCTGTATGGTATGTACAGTGCCGTGAGGTGAGGTAAGTCCCTCCAAGTGCAACAAGTTGCAACAGGACCCAGCCCCGGACTCCAGCAGCTATTCTGGAGAGTTGCCTGTTTGCCTGAGAGTTGTGTGTGGTTCCCAAGAGGCCTTAACCTTGCAGACTAGCCTTTCCTCCTTATTTGGGGCAGAAACAAATAGGACATTTGAGAAAAACAATTCAAAATTTCAACTCAAATGATGGAGGGAAAAAAAAGAGAACACACTGCTATGACTTACTTAAATATATTCTGTTACTCTTTGTCTTCCTCCCCAAGTCCTTCATCTCTTTCTTATGGAAGTAAGGAAATAGATTTTTGTTTCATCTGTGTTATTTTTTAAAACTGCTCTAATTTGCCTTTTCGTATTGCTTTATTCTCTTCTATAAGAGAATAGGTGTTATCTTCCATAGGTCACAATAACCTTATATTGCTTTACAGGCATCCAGGGATGAATTAATGTGCAGTTTTCCATCCCCCTCAACTAGATCCAGCCTGATTGCAGACAAAGATCCAGGTAAAGTCATTTTTCTAAATTACCCATTTTTTTCTAAATTTCCCATTTACTTTTAACATGACTGTTACCAGCCCCAAAAAGCACCAAATCCATCACTCCAAACCTGAAACAGTCATCTCCTGAAGGACCTTGCAGAGTCTGTTTGCTTTTCCATAGATGTGGTGTCAACTCAACTGTCCTTTCCAGATTTGTTCTTTTCCAGCTTTTGACATGGAGCTTTGGCGAGCTCCATCTGTGCTGTCTGAACCGTGTCCTACACTTGCTGTCTGTGCTGCAGTGTGGAGTGCCAGTGCTGAGGGATTAATTGTGGGGTCTGGTGTTTCTTTTCAGCCTGTGGAGCAGCCCTTCCAAATGGCCATGCAATAAAACGAGAGGACTCAAAAGGATCCCTGAACTCAGAGGGGGCCACGAGTTCTCCGGATCAGAGTGAAAACGTAACGTATCCGGGGCTGGAAAGAACAGTGCTCACCAGTCTGTGGGCTGTGTTAAATAAGGGGGAGGGAAAAGGAGTTCCCCATGGTAACCCTCTCCAAAGCCAGCATATAGATATCTCTGTCTGGAAACAAACAGATTGATGTTTCACAGAGGAGGTCAGAGTCACAGGTCTGGTATGCTCTCCCTGTTCAAACCATCTCTGAGCCAAAAATAGAACTCTTCACAAATTACTTATTGAAGATGGAAGGCAAAGTCTGTGTGGAAACTCTCTGCTCCCATGGTGCATTTGTGTATACTCAGCCATGCTCTCTGTGTGTGGATGGGTCTGAGCCTGGCCAAAGCCCAGTGCAGTGCTGGGAACTCTTCTCCACGCATGTCTGGGACGCAAAGCTCTGTGCTGTGAGATGGCCAGTGACTTAGGAGGTGCTTGTAAGAAAACCAGCCCAGGCTAATAACCACAGGCCCAAACTTGCAGAAGGTGACCATGGTTATGCCACAAAGAGCTCTGACCCCACTATTCAGACAGGGTGTACTCTCTTCTTGGCAGATTGCACACATAGAAATCAGGTATTTGTGCAAACCAAGTCCTGGTTTTCCTCAAGGTGCTTTCCAGTTGTCTTGGGATGATGTGAATCATTGATGCACTTTAAAAGTTGGCCCTTGCAATAAGCCAGGCAGAGAATATCTGGGCTCTTGCTGGCTGTGTGCTGACATGCTTAGGAGAGGTGGGGCCTTGAAGCTCTCCTTCCATGAATCACTATCAAACTGTTCAGTAAAGCCCTGAGCATGTGCTTCAGTGCTGCTGCTGCTGGGGTTTGCAGGAAGCGTTATCACTTGCAGCTCAGCTCTTCCCCCATGGCCAGATGTCTTCCTCTGTGCCCTGAAGGTGCATTTCTCAGTCGTTGAAAACAGCCTTTCTGTTAGGGAATGTGATATCCACAAACCCATGTGGTCCTATCACAATGATAGGGCAAGGGGTGACGGGTTCAAATTGAAGGAGGGGAAGTTTAGGTTAGATGTTATAAAAAAGTTTTTTACTGTGAGGGTGGTGAGAAACTGGCACAGGTTGCCCAGGGAGGTAGTGGCTGCCCCGACCCTGGCAGTGTTCAAGGCCAGGCTGGATGAGGCCTTGAGCAACCTGATCTAGTGGGGAGATGTCCCTGCCCATGGGACTAGATGATCCATAAGGTCCATTCCAACCCCTAAAATTCTATGATTCTATGAATTTCTATGAATCTATGTAAAAGCAGTGCCACGTGGAGGAGCACAACGCTGCTCTGCAGAGACAGACATGTTGCTCATTGCCTGTTCCCCTGGAGTGAGTTGTGTGCTGACTTGAAAATTTGGCATGGTCAGTAGCAAAGTTCTGGCTCTAGCACCACATCTCCAACTCTAAACTGAGTGTTTGTTTCTGCTTTATTATGACTCATGTCTACAGCTTGTCCCTGAATAAACAACAAATAAGATCTGTGGATCTCTCTCCAAACATGTGAGGCACAGCTTTTAGGCAAAGCATCCTGCTTAGGGCTTAATCGTATCCATTTGTCAGAGAGTGAGCACAGAGATGCAAAATAAAATTCATATAACTGTAGAAGCCATGTTTCCCACCACACAATGGCCAAGCCTTTCCCACATAAATTGACTAATCTGCAGGATTTCACTTATTTTGCCTAAATCACTAAGTGGGAGGAAAATCAAAACACTTCAAAAAATCAGGGAATGGGAAAAAGTTCTTCAGCTGAAATGTCCTTGGTTTGTAATAACTGACATTTTATTTTGAAGTGTATGTCTTTAACAGAAAGTTAGATTCTTGCTTTAAACTGTGACTGCCACTGAACTTTTTTTTTTTTTTTTTACAAGAACTGTCTTAAAAAAAGTTGGGGCATTTAGATGCTGCAGAGAGCAGGGGAAGTGAAAGCAAGCTGCTATGCATTTTGCTGGATAAGTCATCATTCACTGCCCAAACATCCAAACATTTTTTTTCTGGGCAGAGAAGCATTTGGTCATGTGCCCAGGATTTCCAGGCTGCTCATCACTGGATGGGCAGCAACTCCAAAGGAAGAGCTGTCTCCAAAGCATGGTGCTGTGGCAGGGCAGGAGAATTCCAGCCCATCTGATATGTGCCGGGTTTGCTGTGCCCATGCTGCCCAGCATCTGGCCCTGTGCTCTGCTCAGGCACAGCCTGGGAACCAAGACCACAGTCCTTCACATCACATCTGTGTCCCAATAGATCCGCAGAAGTTCCATGAGGAGCAGCATATCACAGTGCAGCCGGCTGGACCAGTTTGAGATCCGGACACTTCTGATGTGCTACCTCTACATTGTGAAGATGATCTCTGAAGGTTGGTGGCTCCTGCTCACTCTGGGCAGCCAGAAAGACAAGGGACTGTCACTGGCAGTTTTGGTCTGTATGGTAACCTTTTGAGATTTTTGTTTTTCTTTTTCTTTCAGATACTCTTTTAGCTTACTGGAACAAATTCTCTCCCCAAGAGCTGATCAATGTTCTTTTGCTTCTGGAGTGAGTATCATGAGGCTGCTTTTCAAACACTGCACATTTGTGCAGTCAGTACCAGCCAAGAAGGAGACCACAGGGCATGCACTGTCCTGTGCAGCACTAGGGCTGCCTGGCCAGGTTGTAATGAAATGCTCTTCCTCACTCTGAGGAGAAACAAGTGTGTATTGAGGGAGCACGGTGAAGTGGCAGTGCCCTATGGTCAGTCTGGGCTGTGTCCCACCATGTGTGAACAAGGAGGGCTCTTGGCAGACCCTCCTGCTGTCACTGGCACAGCCTCCACATTGCAGTGGGTTTGGTGGAACAGATGGGTGAGAAGACAGGGATGTGCCATAGGGTTTGGAAACCAAGGGTATGATGTCAAGTGACTTTTATATGTAGACCAAAACCCTCATGTACAAAGGAGTGTGTCTGCAGGCAAGGACAGGGTAGATTTTAAATGTTCCGGATTGTTCCTGATCTGCAGGATCTGTAACATATATGTATTTCCTTTTCTTTCTAGGGTGTGTTTATTTCACTTCAGATACGTGGGGAAGAGAAATATTGCCAGGTACTGCATTCTGCCATCTGGTGCTAAGATGCTGTCCCTGTGCTCCCTGCCGCAGCCGAGGCAGGAAGGGCACGTGCACAGCCACACTGGGCAAACCCCAGCTGGCAGGAAGCCCGAGGGGCTGGGACTCTGCTCAGCACCATGCCGCGAGCAGGGTCCCCTCATCTCAGCATCCTGCCCCTTCCCTCCCCTCCAGCTCCTGCATGAGATCCCCAGGCCCAGGCGAGCGCAGGTTGGCAGTGTCCCCCACAGCTGTCAGCAGGTGAGACACGAGTCACGCTGCATCCTGCTCCTGAGCAGCAGCACTGCTCTTGCAGTAGCTCTAGGGCCATCTGGAGCAGGCGAGGTCAGCATAGCCTGGTCGGTCCCACTGGGAATGCCCAGGATAAACCAGATTAGTGTGTTGGAGGGAGGAGGTCTCCATCCTGGTGCCTTGTGTAATTCTATAGTGTTGTGGCCACTGCTGCTGGTCCAAACCCAGGCTTTGCTTCCCGTTGCAGGGTGCATGACGCCTGGTTATCCAAGCACACAGGAGCAGATAGGAAGTCTCAGACGATGCCAGCGCTCCGCAGCAGAGCTGGGGTGCGGCTCCAGCATCTGGGCAGCTTGGACACTTCCTTCACGCTCAACCACAGTATGTACAGCAGTCAGATAGGTCTGTGGAGTCTTAGCCTGAAGAAAATTGCATGTAGCCATTTTCCATTTGCTGCTTCTTGCTCCCGGATACTCAAACTCTACAGAATTACAGTGGTCACTGCTCCTCCCTGCAGCATTCCTAGACGGGTGACATTTAAGCCAGCCCCTTAAAAATCATCCCTGGGACTTAGGACTTGTCTGGCTTTTTCCTCTTCCCTGTCTTGGGTCAGCTCCTTAGCAGATTGTGTGTGCAGGTGATGCCTTGGTTTGGGTGGTGAGCAGGGCAGGCAGGACAGCTGCTCTGCACAGACCTGGGGTGGAATTTATTCTAAGCCTCTCCACGTGGGAGAATTTTGTCCCATTGAGGCACTTTGCTATTTCCCTGCTGTGGAGACAACTTGGACACCTCATCCTCTGTCTGGCTTTAAAGACAGGGATATTAAAGAGAAATATTGACATTGGTTTTCTTGCTTGGCATCAGACTGAGGCAGCTTCTCTGAATGGAGCTGGCAAATTCAGCATTTTGCTTTTCTTGCCTCATCTCCCAAACCTAGTGAAGTGCAAGGGGAGAATCTTATCTATATCCACATTTGGGGTTTTTTGGGAGCTGGAGTGTTAACACTGTTTCCTCCTGATTTGCTCTCTGCCCACAGATGCAGGCACCTCAGAAGCAGATATTGTGCACCAGGCATTACTGGAGGGCAATATTGCCACCGAAGTGTGCCTGACAGTTCTGGACACCATCTCCTTTTTCACTCAGAGTTTCAAGGTCAGCACTGAAATCAAAACTGTTGTAGAAAAGTGTGCTGTATTTCTGTATGTGTGTGGATTTTGGTGATCCATTCTCATAGAGTGGAAGAATGATTTGCTTTTGTAAAGCCTTTCACATTTGCAGCTTGTTTATTTTCCAAAAAGCTGAATATTTCATGGTGTCTCAGAGTAATTACGCCCTTACACAATCTTGGCATTTCTTAAAAACTGCATGGTCGGAGAAATTTGTATGGATGTTATACTATGACTGTAGGTATTACAAAAATAGAGTAAGAGGAAATGTGCCTATGTAGAAAGGAGGGATTAGAGGAAAGGGAAATGGAGGTCCAACATTTTTAGAATGGTCACTCTTATCTACCATAAATTACCCAGAAGTGAGGCCCAGATTTCTCTGAATTGCTGTACATGAGTGTCTGTGGGGCTGAGGCATTCTAGCTGTGGTTACCAGTGTAGACAGGACCAGTACCACAGGTAGAAGTCTTCTCCTCCATATAATGACTCACATTCCTGGCAGTTATGACCATCTACAAGAACCAAAGCCTCTGGTGAAGAGAGCCCCAGGCTGGCAGCAAAATACTGAAATACTGTTCCAGGAATGCTCTTCCCAAAGTGTGGCTGGAGGAATCCTGCGTGTAGCCAAGTGTCTGTATAATGTCACAAGAACAGCATTTCAGAGTGAGCACGATGATAATTTCCTTTTTAGATGGATTGAATAACATGAAAAGAAAGGTCATCATGGCCTCTACTTCTGTTCTAGTGCCAAAAAGCCATCCTGGTGCATACATTAAATTAATCCTTAGATGTTTGGTAACAGCAAAAGGATTTCAATGCAAGGGTTAAAACTTGCTTGACTTTCTCAGTTGCCTTTTTGAATACAGCTGAACCACAAAACAGTGTGATTTTGAAACCACAGGATAGACTGGATTCCCTTCCGCTTTAATGGGCTTCTGCTTCACTTTTATGGTCACACAGTGTTACCACACAGAGTGGGCTCTGCACTGCAGCCACAGGGCTCTGGCTGTTCTTACTGCCAGAGTAAGTGAGCTGAGTTTGAAAGTTTGGATTTTTAAACTTACCTTGTGACAAGGTGTGTACAAGGTGTCAAAACACAAATCTGAGCCAGCCGAAGGATTGCTTGGACTGACAGTAAGATAGGGGCTGTTGATCTCCTGTTGATATGGGACATCCACATCCTTGCTTGCATGGCCAGTGGCTGCAAGGATGGCAGCAGACACAAGCCATCTGACCAACACCAAACTGTATTAATCCTCCCCAAGTAATTCTATTGTGCCATATCTCCAGAAGGTGCAAACTGGCAAAACTTGGCAGGAAACGAGGAAAGTAACCACAGCTATGAATCCATCCAGTGAAAAGATGTGATAGTCTTTTTTTTTCCCCTCTCTCTCTTTTGGGCTGCAAATGAAACTCTTTTCAAGATGAATAAAAAGAAATGGAAAAGAATAGTGTGATAATTATGTTGGTAACAGCATGTTTTATTTCAAATAACTTCAGGCAACCAGTGAAAGTTGTACAGATTATTGACTTAGGTTTTGGAATTAGTGATGCAAAATTGATAAAATATTTTTGTTTTATTCTCTGCTAAAATAATCTCTGACCAACTACCATGAGTTTGTAGTGATTGTCACATCTACTAGGCATATTTTACTGAAGGTCCTATTCCTTATCTGGCTTAAGAATTGATGTGATTAATTATGCAAAATTATTTCTGTCATTTCTAGCTTCAGGCACAACATTTCTGTAAAGTAAATTCTCTCATTGCTTTCCAGACCCAGCTTTTGAGTAATGATGGCCACAATCCACTTATGAAGAAGGTTTTTGATATTCATCTGGCTTTTCTCAAAAATGGGCAGTCAGAAGCAGCCCTTAAGCATGTGTTTGCCTCTCTCAGAGCTTTCATTAGCAAGGTATGTAATACATGGGTATCCTCCTACACAAGGATGCAGGAGAACTTCTAGGTATGGCAGAAGAGGCCAGTGTGCTTACACTCCTGTTAAACCAATATTTTGGAGATATTTAGAGATGCATTTTAGAAAACAATTTCACTCATTTAAAAAACAGCCCAGGTTAAGTTCTCTAGTTACTTATTATTTGTTGGCTATCACGAAGCAAAAGGTGAAATAGTGAGGAATTTCCTCACTTGCCTTAGTCACAAAGGTTGGTATCTGTTCGACCTAAAGCTGGTGCTTGAATCTTTGCTCTGAACTGCCAGTATTGCTATTGCTTGAATACTCCTTGCACTGACAGGCAGCCCCTCACCCACTGCATTTGAAAGAGGGTAGTACTTGCTGAACCCCTTTCCACACTTTTCTGAGCCCTGATAGGCAGCAAGGCTGTTCAACCCTCTGAACTCAAGCAGTGACAAAGCCACAGCTAAGCACAAAAGAGCAGTGATTGATGATGTTGCTGACATTTCCCTTCATGCTTGTCAAAACCTGCTGCTTCTCAAAAGCAGGTTTTCAAGACCCAATGTACATGCAAATGCCATTCCTTCCAAAGTGCATGGTTATCATAAATTCAAAATGAATTAAAACCTCTCAAATCACTTGAACACAACACTTCATCAATGAGGAAAATTCATGTGGCAGGAGATTGCAGCCAGGCAGGGCACAGTATGTGAGTGATAAGCAGCCAAGAGTAACTTCCAAAGGAACTTTGGCACTAGCTGCCAAGCAAGGTCTGATTAAACAAAGAGACTGCTAAACTGTTTTTCAAAGGTGAAAAAAGTCTGTGCTGTACACATTTTGCTAAAACCCCACAGCAAAGCTAAGAGCTAGTATGAGTCTAGGGCTGAATTTTGGCTTGTGCTAAGCAAACACATGGGAAGCAGAAATGCAGAAGTCTTGCTGACTCCCTGTCTGGCTTCAGACATTGTGGTCTCCTACAAGGTTTTTTCCATGGGGCTTCTTAAAGCCTGCTAGATTGGCAACTGGCAGTGGCAGGAGTCACTTAGTTTTTCTGCAGAGTCCAATGCATGTTTATTTCTCTACCTTTCTTTTGAGTTTTCTACTTGCCTGTGGTCTGCTTAGCCTCGAGATCCATCCTGCTGCTGATATGCACACACCCCACTCTTCCCATTGCTTGTCAAAAGTTTGTTTAGCCAGAAATGTTTGGTTTGTGCCTATAGCAAATAAGAGGCATTCCTTGCCTCCTTGGCATGTTTTCTGTGGTTTCTTAAACGTGAAGCCAAACCTGCACACCTGCTCAATCTGATCTCACTATCAGCATTCAAAGCCTGGAGACCTTCAGGGGTTTCCACAGTTGCTTTCCAGAATGCTGATGACAGCAAGGCAAGCTGCATGCTTGGCTGCTGCAAGGACAGGCAGTGGGATTGTTTTTCTGGATTAATGCCAGCCTGAATCCATGAGAAATTTGACATCATGAGTCTTTAAAGATATGAAAGATTGATTTCAGCTATTTTCTCACATTTCCCCTATGACAGGACATATGTTGCTTCTGTAAAAGCAAGATACTAGCCCACTAGATGGTATCTATAAGGAAGTGTTTTCTTTGCCAACTCCATAACCACACAAGTCCCAAACTTCCTTTTAAGTCCTCTCAAGGGTTATTCTAAGGCCTAAAGTGGCTGGGGTTGGGGTAGGGGGGCTCACTGCATTTCATGACAAGTACAAGGATGGCATGTTTTCCTCAAGTTGATTTTGAAGTACAAACACTGCACTTCATAACTTCAAGAAAAGCGAGAGTGAGTTATAACTTTGACATAGCTAGAATGGACAACTTGTCATTTTTATGGACTTCTGTAGCTATAATTACAATGAAAAGAATCCCTCTCTTATCTGGGGTCAGAGCAAATGTTTGCTGGAGGGAAAAATACTCCTGAGATTTATTCTGCAATCCCAAAGTCTTAGAAATAGCTTTAATATGCATTGAATCTAGTTACTTGATAGGCAAAAGGCTTTTCTTTAAAATTTTTTTAAAAAAGGAAGAAATTTAGCAAGAATGCAAAGAACAAAAAAGTTCTGTAATTGTTTGCATCTTTGCTTTTGGTTTTAAAATGAATCATGTGTGCTGGAAATTTGAGAAGAAAGCTGTTTCTGTTTTACCAGCTGGAAAGAAGCAGCAAAAGCTAGATTGTTCTTGTTGCATGCTCTAGGTTTGCTTGACAACTGAATCCTTCTTTTCAGAGTATCAGTTACAGGTAAATACATTCATAAATACATAGATAGATGCTTGGGAATGGTCTTTAAATCAATGGTTATAAAGAAACACATGGGCAAAGGAGGGGTCTGCATTGAAGAGCAGCTCAGACACGTGGATGTGAGCGATGGAAACCCCATGTCCTGCCCTCATGTCCCTTTTGTGCCGAGGCCTCTCTTGGGGGCTGTTTGCTATGTTGACTCCTGCTCTGATCCATCATATTAGGGCTGGATCAGATGGGCTCCTCCACAGTGCGCACACATCCCCACACAGGCTGTTTCACACTCTTCACAGTGTGTTTGTTCTCCTGACAGCTGTGGAGCCTCAGGCAGCACCTGGCTGGATCTCCAGCAGGCATACAGCCATGGGTCTGCTGCCCTGAACCTGGCACGAGGAGCCAGGTCTGTCTGGGCTTGGTCTCCAGAAAGGGACACAGGTTCCCTGTGGAAAGGGCACAGGTTTTCCTCCAGAACTGATGCAGTGTGGAGGGGAGCGCACAGGGCTTCTCCTGCAGCAGATTCCCACGCAAGGTTTTTCTCTCTAGCATTGGGTTGGAAATCTCTGGGAAGCCCCTGCAGGCAAGCAATGTCCCTGCTGAGAGCAAGTGCCAGCCGTATCTTCTTGGGTGCCTGTGTGCTGTTTGTGCGTGCCCAGTCGCACAGCTGTGGCCAGCTCTGGGCTAAACCCAGTGCTGAGCATGACCACATCTCACCCTGGGCGAAGGATTGCATTACAATGGGCAGCAGCTCCTCAGGAGCTGCGTTCCTGAGTGTACACAAGATCCTCATGGCCCTGCGTTACTATGATGCTTACTTGCCTCTTCCTCTCTCCCATTTTTGGAGCTCGTTGCCAGCTGCAGCAGAAGGAGCAGAGTGGTGCTGTGCAATGCCTGAACAGCTTCCTCTCCCTCCAGGAGGTGTTGGCATCACCCCTCTCCAGCAGTTCCCTGTGGTGGCAGCGGAGGCTGCGTGCCAGCACAAAGCCCTTCCTTGTTTTGCTTCCCTGCACCCAGCTCACTGTGGTCAGGGTGGAAGGAAGCCAAGTGTGGTGCCCCTTCCCCACTGGCACCACTCGTGACTGCAGCCAGACATGCACTAGCAGTCCCCAGCTCCAGTGAGCCCTGCATGGAGGCTGTTGCTCACCAAGTCAGAGCACCACTGCAGCCTTCCAGCTTCCCAGGCACAGCCGAGCTCACCCCCACAGCTGTGCTCAGAAGCAGGGCTTGGTGAGGGGACAGACCTGCCACCAGGGTGCTGGTCTTCCCCTTCTGCTTCTCATCACCCTGCTGCAGGTCTCTGAGCCCCACTGCTGACCAAGGGAGCTCACACTGTGGCTTGGGTTGTTCCTGCTGTTCCCTGGAGTTAGCTCTGCCTGGGGGTCCAGGGCAGGTCACTGTATTTTAGGCTCTCGATCTCTTGTTTGCATTCCTAAGGGTGCATAGATGTGATTTTAGGCTTTTGGGGGGGGTCATTTTACAAATAGCTGCATGAGTGTCAGAGATCATGTTTTCCAGTGAGGTCAGGCTCCTGAGAGGGCTCTGGTGGATTTCCTGATGTCTTAGATGACAGCCTTTGGTGGGAATGTCCATGGGACCTCCCTGCCCCACTGCAGGTGTTTATGGCTTTTGTAAGAACATAAAACTTCTGTCTGTTCAGTTGGGTGAGAATTTGCCAATAAACCCAAATATTGTTGGAAGAGGAATTAGATGAACGTATGCAAGCACATCCCCAAAAAGCATGACAGCGAAGTTCACATTCCTCTAGGAAACATGGTTAGAAATAGACGCCAAATTAATTCCCAGAAGTACTTTCAGGCTCAGAATTCTGGCAGTTTGACTGAGGCTATCCAGGCTAGAGCTTAATATGTTGTCCCATAACCCCTGCCCATCTGAGCCCTGTGGGTGCCATTTAGTGGTGTATTTTCTAATACTTGCATGTCTCTTGTGAAGTTTCCCTCAGCGTTTTTCAAGGGAAGGGTGAACATGTGTGCTGCCCTCTGCTATGAGATCCTGAAGTGTTGCACTTCCAAGGTGTCCTCTACAAGGAATGAAGCCTCTGCTCTTCTGTATCTCCTGATGAGAAACAATTTTGAGTTCACCAAAAGGAGAACATTTCTGAGAACACATCTTCAGGTCAGTGACTGCAGAAAAGCTAGAGAGCAGGACGCCTCAGATTTAATGAACAGATATAGCAATATAACTGTCACCTCATATCTCCAGAGGATCTTGCTGTGGTTACGTGGAGAAAAATCCTTTTGCTTTTCAGGCTTTGTCTAATTCTTTCCAGTGACTGGCCCAGGGCCCTTTGGGTACAATACACTGCCATCAAGTACTCTAAGCTGTTGAGTTTTTGGAATCTCAGACACAAAATACATCCCTGCCCCAGAGGCTGGCTGGGATAGGGTGGAAGGGACAGCAAGAAGAGCTGCCTTTGAGGCAGGCGAAAGGATTTCCCTGGAGCTGTTTTTACAGCATTGATGGTTTTTGAAGTAAATTTAGATACCTAGTGGGACAAACAGATACCCTCTGGGTTGTAATGATTCATGGAAGAAGGTGGCTAACATACAAATAGGGATTGTTAGTTCTGTCCAGCAATGCAGTTTGGTCCTCTGAGGCAGAATTTGTTCTTGGGAGATGTGACAGCTAAGACACAACACCAGCTCTTGCTTGCTTTGTGGGAAAGAAGTGATGTTTTCCTATGAGCATTAACTGTGACAATAAAACTCTTTTGTTAGGGCTCATTTAAATAAAGCCCCCACCTTGTCCCAACAGATTATAATTGCAGTGAGCCAGTTAATAGCAGATGTGGCACTCAGCGGTGGGACAAGATTTCAGGACTCGTTGCTCATCATTAACAACTTTGCAAACAGTGACAGGCCTATGAAGGTGAGTTGGAGATGTTGCATCCCATCATGTGCTATCAACCATTAATGTAAGGCTGGAGATGGACTCTGGGAAGGAAAGCATTTTTAAGGGTAAGCATAATGATTGGAACTGTGATTTATAGGCTCGTAGTGAGCTGTGCTTGCTCAGTAAACAAGTATTATGCCAACAGGAGTAGGACCAGCTGCTTAGGCAGGTCATGCTCCATCCGTGAGGCCTCACACCAACGGGAGGGAGCTTGGCAATTTGGGTTATGCTTTGCAGTGTGCAATTTGTAAGGGCATCCAAAGAGCTTTCCAGGAACTTCCAGCTCTGAAAGAAATGACAAGGGAGGGTCTGGTATTTCTGCTGCCTGAAGGTAATAATTAGCAGGAATTAATTCTAATTAATTGAGTGTCATTAATGTTAAGAAAGTACTCTTTCATGGAGATTAATGGTTGTGTTTCTTTGGAAAATAATTGGCTGTCTTTGTGCTAGAATTAGTAGTTTGTACCCAACACATTGAGCAATGTATCATTGCGGCAGCTTGCTCCACTGCACACAGTGTAGCTGCCAAGGTAGGATAGAGGGAAATGAGAAGTGTTTTTACAGTTGTGTGATTATCCTATGACCTAAAGGCAGAATGGGAACCTCCATTAGGTGTTTAATTATGATCTAGCAAATGTATAGTTAGGATACATCTGGCAAAAACCTCAGTTCTTTTCTATACACAGATGTAGGGTTTCACTGAGCCATACTTTGCTGCTCGTAATTTACATCGTGAGATGATCATTATATCCAGTTTATGTATTTGTGTAAGTGCAAGAGTACAAGATAATTTTCAGCACACTGGAGAAAATGCCATGCACAGCCACAGTGACAGCTAGGCAGCAGGAGCCCGAGGAGAAGGAATGTAAACTAGGCTCATCATGGAGGAGAGAAAGCTGAGAGGGAACCTAACTGTTGCTTTCCACTACTGAAAGGCAAGTTACAGAGACAAGGAGGTCAGACATTTCTCAGAGGTGTGGAGTGCAGGACAAGAGGCAATGTGTGCAAGTTGCTACAAGGGCAATTCCAACTTTACTTAAAGAAAAAAATTATTTCCTAAGAACATTGTGCAGCCCTGTCCTTGGAGGTTATACAACTTGGCCAGACAAGCCTGTGTTTCTTTATTACATTCCTGTGGTGGGAAGCTCTACAAATGCCTTTGGTGATTTAGGAATTGAAGAGTGACCACATCAGAGCCTAACAAGCCAGATGTTGAATGACATGAAAAGTTCTTGAGGCATGGCTTGTGGTCCCATCCAGGGACATTTGCATGCATGGAGCACTTGTGTTGCTCTCATGCCAGTTCCTCAGGATGCCAGAGTACCAGCCTCACTGTAGCATGGGAGCAGCCAACCTGACATCCTGCACATTACCTGGAGAGATGGGCCTTGTGCATGCCACGACTGAAATGCCTATAATTGCATAGGAAACAGTGTACACTGTATGCAGTGAGAGTTAGTAGGGGAAAGTTAGTCTTATCTCCTGTGTTCTCAGCGTTTTCAGATTGGCAGTAGGTGGAGTGTTGGCTGAAAGGGTAGCGATGGTCTTTCCTTGGCAAAGCCTGTATTTGCTTCTAATTAGATTTGTTCTGTGTTAGGCAACTGCTTTTCCTTCCGAAGTCAAAGATTTGACAAAGAGAATCCGCACAGTGCTTATGGCTACAGCTCAAATGAAAGAACATGAAAAGGATCCAGAAATGTTGATAGATCTACAGTACAGTTTAGCCAAGTCTTATGCAAGTACCCCAGAGCTCCGGAAAACGTGGCTGGACAGCATGGCAAAGATACATGTAAAAAACGGAGACTTTTCAGAGGTAATGCACATAATTAAGAGCATGGTGCACAACAAGACAGATTTACAGATGACATTTTAATATTTTCCTTTTGTACTTTGCAGGCAGCCATGTGCTATGTTCACGTAGCAGCCCTCGTTGCAGAATTTCTGCACAGGAAAAGTAAGTATCTGCTGTTTGGGAGGCACAGGAGAAATGATGCAGTGATGGGTTTGTGGATGTTGGAATCTTTTTGAAGACTAGTCTCTCTCAATTTGTTAAATTATTTTAGAAACAAAAACAATGCAGTGGATAAAGCTAGATGATGATGAGTATCTTTAAAGAAAGGAATCCAGTTATTCATACTCAGATATTTACTAGGCTGACCAGATCAGCTTTGTCAGTTGTGATGGCATGGTGCTGAGTGAAATAAGAACTGACACATCATGTCTCAGTTTAAATGTTCAGTTGTATTTTACATTAGGAAATGTGCCCCCAGGGGAAGCCCGGGTTAAAAACTGACTGTCAATATGTTCATCAGAAGTATTAATATAGGCAGTACAGAAAAGTATAGAATAAAGCAGTCAAAATTCAGTCAAAAAATGAGACTTATAGCCTAAGTATATGCATATGTAAAGAACAATCAGAAAAGGAGAGTGGTGTGGTTTAGAGCAAAACAGGAAGGAAGGACAGACTCATGCAGTCTCAAGCAGCACCACATTGCAGGGTTTCTTTTAAATATCTGTTCCACAGTTAATATATGGACACCATTTCTCATTTCCATGTAAGGGATTAATTGTTGAAGTAGACCCTTAACATTTCAGCAAGTTAAGGCTTCATAAAAGATGATTACATGCACTGCCTTGGCTGGAAAGGTCTTCAGTGCACTGCTTGGGAGGCTTGGAGTCCCTCCAAATTCAGTACTTGGTGTTGACTAAGTGGGAAAAATCAGGACTTGCTCTTCTGATGCATGTACACATTTCACATGGCTGCAGAGAGGAGGGTACTGAAAGCTGGCAATTCGTTATTTGTACCCCAGAGGCTGCTTACCACAACTGGTAGTAAAGGAGAACTAAACTGGAAGAGGAACAAATCCAAAGGAATATCAAATGAAGTTTGAACATAGAGATATCTCTGGCACTGGCACTCTTTACATATACATAGGCTGGGAAGGGTTCAGTAAAGGCTGAACTACTCAAAGTTTTGGGGTACATAACTGTGCTTCCTGCTAGGAGTGTGCAACGCTGTTTGCCTGCCACCATCTCTCCCGCAATAGCTGGATAGGGATAGAGTTAATTTCTTCCTTAGTAGCTGGTACAGTGCTCTGTTTTGGATTTAGTGTGATAATAACATTGATGCTCAGTAGTGCTTACCCTAAGTCAAAGACTTTTCAGTGTCTCATGCTGTGCCAGTGAGGAGCTGCACAGAAGCCTGGGAGGGAGAATAGCCAGGGCAGCTGACCTGAACTGGCCAAAGGATATTCCACACTTGGAATGTCATGCCCAATATATTAACTGGGGGGGGGGATCCCTGGAAGTGGGGCTGATTGCAGTCTGGGAATGGGTCTGGCATTAGTCAGTAGGTGATGAGTAACTGTATTGTGCATCACTTGCTTTTCTCGGTGCTTGTATCTCCCTCTATATATATATATTATTGTTATTATATTTTACTTTGTATCAGTTATTAAACTGTTCTTATCTCAACCCACGGGTTTTACTTTTTTACCCTTGATCCTCTTCCCCATCCCACCAGGGTTGGCTGGGGGCAGTGAATGAGAAGCTCAGTGTACTGAGTTGCCAGCTCAGGTTAAAACACAACAGCATGACACATTTGAGGTATGTTATTCCATTAATCCATTTGCTTTTGTCTGCTGCAGAACTCTTCCCCAGTGGATGCACTGCCTTCAGGAAAATCACTCCCAACATTGATGAAGAAGGTGCAATGAAAGAAGATGGTGGGATGATGGATGTGCATTACAGTGAGGTCAGGCCCTGTAGTATGGACTACAAGATATTTGATAGCTGATTAGGATTTAGTTTTAGACTTTGCTCATGTCAGTTCCAACAAGTTAGTTGTGCACTCACATCTGTAAGGAAGACTGTTCCCCAGCGATTTCCCAAGAGAAATCTGCACTGAAGGATTTTCTGTGTATGATTCAGACAGCTAAAACTGGTGTAAGTTCTTTGTTCCTGTGAAAGGCTTTTCTAGCACTGAGACTGAAAAAGCTGCACCACACCCTTTGCTTGCTGTGTTATGCAAATGCTAATTCTACCAGCGCAGGCCAGCACAGCAGAGCGTGATATTTCCAAGGAGAGACAAAATGCAAGTCAGTCTCTGCTGAGAGAGAGGTCAGCTTAGGTCTCCCTTGAGTTAGGGCTGTGCCACTGGGCACGATGTTAACAGAACAACACAGAAACAACAGCAGGGCACTGGGGACGTGGGTAGATCCACCCATGAGTCATGAAGTCTCACAATCCCTGTACAAGTACATCAGGTGGTCCACATGGCTGAGCAAGGTGGCCCTGCAGCCCAGCTGCTCATTCATCAAGGCTAGGCTTGAGCATCACACCCCACTGCTAGTGCACACATGTTCCTTGGGTAGATATATACCTCCACCTTCCAGTGCTGTCATCTCCATACTCTCCCAGAATTTTGGCATGCTCCTGGGCAGGTAGCTAAATAACCAAGATGCACTTGCTGGCTATTGTGCTATGATTTGCTACAAATGAATGAACTTTCAAAAAATAGCTTGTCCTTTTTCTTATTCTTTCTCCTCCCTAAAATTTAGAATGCCTTTGGAGAGGCCAGGAATGCACAGGATTTAAACTTAGGTAACTGTGGCTAGTTATCCTGGGACCTGATAAACTATCTGAAGTTTAAATGGTTTTATCTTCTGACTTTGACTGTGACCACCTATCTGCTTGCTGTCGTAGGAGGTCCTGGTGGAGCTGCTGGAGCAGTGTGTAGATGGCCTGTGGAAAGCAGAGCGTTATGAAACAATTTCTGAAGTTTCCAAACTGATCATCCCTATTTATGAAAAGCGGCGTGAGTTTGAGGTGGGTAATTTGAACTAGTTTGCATGTGGCAGGTAATTTTTTAGATTGCAAAGAAAAAATGAGGGGACTTTTTTTTTTTTTTTTAAAAAAAGTTATGAAATAATACATTGGTGTCAGTAAAGCACACACTGTGCGTCATACTGGTCTAAAGAAATTAGTGAAAGCAGCAGTCTGGAAGGTAATAATCAAAGCTAAAGACACAGAGGACTTGTGTTTAGTGAATAATTCCCACCTTCCTTCCCCTAAAATAAAACTGTCATATGGTCATCAAAGCTAGATTATTTTTGAAGCTTGAGGTTTTCAAGGGTTAAAAGCAGAGTGCGAACTGTTCAAAGAAAGGACTAAATCTGTAGGTAATTCAGTGGCAAGTGGAGAGGAAGGAAGGAAGCTGTTACCAGCCTTCTGCCTTGTTCCTTCCCAACACCTGCAACGACCTGTGTTTCGGTGAGGCCAGCATGAGGCTGCTGAATAGTGTTCCCCTTTCCCTCCCTCTCCCATGACCCCTTTCACATTAGGACAGCATCCAGCTGAAGCTCTAGGGTAAGCTTTGGTCTATTTTTCACATTGTAGAGCTGTTTTTAATCAAAAAAAGACTTCCTGGGCAAAATACTGCAAGCTGCTCTATCCATAAAGGCTCAGTCAGGGAACACACTGGGACAGTGCTCTTAGCCTTCTCTCCAAGGGTAGTGGCATTACTGCAGTCTGTGGTACCTTGCAGACCTGACACTAAGCATGCACTTAAGACAGGTTTTTCAAACAAAACCATATGAGTTCAACTCTTCAGGAATTCAAGTTTGAATTCTCCCAAGGATTGTGTTCAGATATCTCAGTAGCTTCCAGTGTTAGCTTAGAATATCCTGCTTGCAGCATCCTGCTTTAATGATGTCAAAATTTGTTTTCCAGAAACTTACTCAGCTGTACAGAACCCTCCATGGAGCATATGCTAAGATACTGGAAGTAATGCACACAAGGAAGAGGCTTCTTGGAACCTTTTTCAGAGTGGCCTTTTATGGACAAGTAAGTATATACACTGGCTCACCAGCTGCCCCTCACCAAGCATCCTGGCCCTAAAAGCTGCTGCTCTGTCGTCAGACCTTGAGCTGAAAAGCTTCTCTGGTGCACCCACCAGTGTGTCTACGTGAGTGTTTTGTTACTGCACACTTGAGGTGAGGGTTTATGTCTGTCTCCAGGAGCACTTGATTTATTATAAAGTTAATGATTTTGCTGGTAGGCTTTTCATAAAACAACTCAGCTGTTAGGAAATGGCTTAGTGGGTTCAGAAAACACTGGGGTTTTTCTTTGTAATTACAGTTATTATAAGTTAAACAAAACAGTGTATAACTGTAGTTATAAAGAGTAGTAGTAACAGACATTCTCTTGTACAGACAATTGCTGCTCCCTTTTAGACATTAGTAGAGTAAGTGGTTATGGGAGAGGCTGGAGGCAAAATACATAATCAGGGTTGGTTATACATGTGTAGAGATAGATAGATAGATAGTATTTCTGTTAGCTGAGGTAGCTGGAAAACTGAAGGAGATCTGGGGTTCAGAGTCCCAAAAAGAGGCATGATCTTATCATATCTGCTGAAGTCTTCTGATCCTGAAAGCAGTTGTGCATTTATTTTCTTTTCCTTCAGCTGTAGTAGTTTATCTAATAAACACACCTTGAATACTGTTTGCAGTTCTGGGCCACTCAGGTCAGGAAGGATATTGAGGTGCTGGAGCAGGTCCAGAGAAGAGCAATGAGGCTGGTGAAGGGACTCGAGCACAAGTGCCATGAGGAGAGGCTGAGGGAGCTGGGGGTGTTCAGCCTGGAGAAGAGGAGGCTCAGGGGAGACCTTATCACCCTCTGCAACTCCCTGAAAGGAGGTTTAGTCAGGTGGGGGTTGGTCTCTTCTCCCAGGCAACCAGCAGGAGGACAAGAGGGCACAGACTCAAGCTCTGCCAGGGGAGGTTTAGGTTGGATATTAGGAAGAGATTTTTTACAGAGAGAGTGATCAGACATTGGAATGTGCTGCCCAGGGAGGTGGTGGATTCACCATCCCTGGAGGTTTTCAGGATGAGACTGGATGTGGCACTTAGCGCCATGGTCTAGTAACCACGGTAGGGTTGGACTTGATGATCTTGGAGGTCTTTTCCAACCCAGTTGATTCTATGATTCTATGAAAGTTACCCTCATGTCCTTTCTGTCTCTGAACAACCTGCTTCTGCCTGTGGACCCATAACCATGGGGGAGGTGCAGGACCTGTCTTTAGTAAACATTATGCAAATTATATTAGCCTTGCCTTTCCTCATTCCTTCTTTTAGCAGAGATGATCAATACCCCTGAACCCTCCTGGGTGTTTACCTTTGAATGCCACTGTCATTACACACATGGCATATCAGAGCATTGACTTTTGCTGCAGCAAACATACATTTTACATTTGTCTTCATCTTATCTGCAACTTTGGATATGTAAAAGGAAAATCAGGTTAGCAATAGATAAAAGGAAACAACCGCTAGCTTCGTTTTCCAGCAGCTGTGGAAATAACTGAATCAGCCCCTAAAATTAAGCTGTGTAACTTCTCATCCTGGCAACCAATACTTGATCCAGTTTTGCACTTTAAAGCTTTGCTGGCTTTACGTGCCAGCCACACACAGTTTTAACACTGTCACAACATCTGACTGGAACAGCTCGCCAAACCGTGAAGCTTTTCATGCTGTTTCCATTATGGGGAGCACTGGTGATGCAAGTACAAGCTTTGATGTAATTTTGTCTCTATTTACAGTAAATACAGCAAGTTCCACTTCCCTGAATACAAGAGGAATCAAAGCAGAGGAAACTAATTTCTTTCTTTATTGCTTAAAGTCTCTTGCAGCCTACACAAATTCCTTAGTTTCAGGCTGTTCTTGTAGATTGTTTTGTCAGGGGTTCCTCAACTTATGTATCTTTCTGCTCCTTCTCTGTGCCTGGTTTATGTGGGTTTTTTCCCCCTGCTTTTTGCTTTCCAGCCTTCCAAAAGGTCACATGCTGGCTAAACTCATCTTCCACATTGTTTAGATTTCTCACTGGGCATACTCAAGCAATGACGTGTTGTGTTTGTCTTGGTCGAGGAATTTTAGGACATTTTTTTACACAATTTTTGAAGGAACCTATTAAACAGGCCAAGTTCAGTGAGACTTTATGCAATCCCTAGCCTTCTAAACGTTCTTGGCTTTCTGAAATGTTAGTAGAAACTTGCTTTCCAAGTAGCAAATCTAAGATAAAGCTTTCCAAATGAAGAAACACAGCTATTCCTCACTACTTTTTTCTGTGATTTATGCTAGACATTCTTTGAAGAAGAAGATGGGAAGGAATATGTTTATAAGGAACCCAAACTAACAGGCCTCTCGGAGATCTCCTTCAGACTTCTGAAACTTTATGGAGAAAAATTTGGGTCAGAGACTGTAAAGATTATCCAGGATTCTAACAAGGTAGAGTTGAACTGCGTGACCAAGCTAATGAAATGCTGTTAGCAGGGAACATCAGGGCTATGTGCACTGATGAGTATGACAAGAGCATTGATTGTGCTCTAACACTGGTCAGGGCTTGGAACTGTACTGCTCTAAGCACTGTGCAAATGGGGCACACAAGGGTGAACTTTGCTCTGTGGATTTGAAGAAGGAAGATGACAGAGCATCCCATACTTAGCCAGCAGGAAGAGAGGAGCAAACCCTCTCCTCCACCCTCTTACAAGCACCTTGCTCCCAGTTGCCCCTTCACATCCCTCGTGCTCCTGTGTGGACAAGCTGCACAGCTTGACAAGTTTTGGTGCTGCTCTGGCTCCCAGGTGGAAATAAATGAATTGGGAATTATGAATGGGCAATTGCAATCCCCATCTCACTGAGCCTTGTTTTGGGAGGTGTTAGAAGTCAGCACAGAGTAGCAGATGATTGGAAGCAGAGTTACTTCTTGTTGCTTTGATACTGCAAGTCTGAAAGAAAATCTTTTTGGGCCTTGCAGCCATAGCTGCTTCCTCTTCATATGGAATATTTATTTATGCTCCCTGTAAGAGCTGTTCACACCCTCGGGCTGCAACCACAAATTTATCTGGGTTACGAAAGACAGTGCTGGTGATCCCAAACTGGCTTTGTGCAAGGCTGCAGATTTGCCTGCCCTATCACAGCACTGTATGAGCACTAGCTCATGGTCTGGAAGCTACATGGTCATATTAGGACTAAGTAGCTCAGGCATGTGCTGTGTTCATGCATAAGGTGATGTGACTGCCTGTTGTAGGAGCAGCTTCTTTGGCACTAGATAAGGTATTTCTTGTGCCACACAGGTTGTCTAGTGGATGGTCTAGACATTGCAGCTGAGGTCAAAAGGAGCATTTGCTGTGTCATTTACCTGTGCACAGTGAGGCTAGGTCAGCAGGGAATTAATTTGAATCAGATCCCAGTAGATAAATTAGCCAATTATAACCTTTGCTCTTCGTATGAGTAATTCTCTTATTTTACAGGTCAACATTAAAGACCTTGATCCTAAATATGCCCATATTCAAGTGACTTACGTGAAGCCCTATTTTGAAGACAAAGAAATCTCTGAAAGAAAGACTGAATTTGAAAGAAATCATAACATCAATAGATTTGTATTTGAAACTCCTTACACTTTATCCGGAAAAAAACATGGCAGTGTGGAAGAACAGTGTAAGAAAAGGACCATTCTAACCAGTAAGTACAAACATCTGAGCGTGAGATAGTATCGCAAACTATTTTTAGACTCTTTTAGCTCATAAAAATATCCCAGGAGAGTCAGAAATTTTCTCAGCTACTTAATCAGAACTGTGAGACCGTATTTCTGGTTGGGAGGGGGAATTTACCTTGTGTTTTTATGTGCACAATTTTACAACTTAATAAATTATGCTAGTAAATTATAGCCTTGTTTGGGATTTCACATTCACTGAACAAATCCCTGAGGGATCTCCTTGTGTATGCTCTATGAAGAGTACTCCTATGTGTTGCATGACTTTTCAATCTGCACATTTCTTTTGCTGTTTCTGCTAGCTTTGAACTCCTTTCCATATGTAAAGAAGAGAATTCCAGTCAATTATGAACATCAGGTTAATTTAAAACCAATTGATGTGGCTACTGATGAAATAAAAGACAAGACAGCAGAGCTGCAGAAACTCTGCTCTGCTGGGGATGTTGACATGATCCAGCTGCAGCTCAAATTGCAAGGCTGTGTCTCCGTGCAGGTCAGTGTGTTAAATGCCTGTTCAAAGTTGTTTTTATATACACAGCTCAGGGTGAGCCACCTTATCATGATACAACACATTTACTTCCCATAAATCATTAACTACCTGGTTTGCAGCACTGCAGCCACCAGCCTGCCAGCACAGCTTCCCTCTGTGTTCAGTGCCACATTAGCAGCTGGCTCATGGTCATAAGCATTTTCTCCAGTGGTGTTTACAGTGTCAAGTCCAAGTGTAATTGCACATTAGTTGGCCATGAGTGTCTGCTGAAATAGACTTAACTGTACTGTAAGTATCAGGCACAAATAGCCTTTTTGTGAGCCTGACTTCTCAAGCTGGATGAATGACCTTAGTGCTCAGACCACACTGCTTTTCCAAGCAGAAACAAGAGGAAAGTATGAGGAAAGAAATTGCATCTCTCTTTTATCTCCGTTTATCTTTCGATTTAAAAAAAGTAGATGGAAAAACAAATACTTTCGAAACTTCAGGTGCTTCTGGTGACGTTAAGTAGTGCAGAGTTGATGGCATTCAAATAATATGCTAATGTTGGGTGGGTTTTAAAAAAAAATTCGATATTCCTTTCACAAGTGCCTTTAGGAACTCAGCAGAAGTTCTAGAATAAATGATTTCTTCTTTGGTTCTAGGTTAATGCTGGTCCCCTGGCCTATGCCAGGGCTTTCCTAAGTGATAGCCAGTCCAGCAAATATCCTGCTAAGAAGGTGAACGAGTTAAAAGAGATGTTCAGGTAGGATTTCTGATGTAATAAAAACTAGCCAGCTGGCTGTGCCTGCTTTGTTTATATTTTTTATCACCTCCAAAATAAGCAGATGCTGAATGCTTAGATCTGTTTTATAAAGATCCACGTTTCATGGGGTTCTGGATGCTCAGACATATGAAAAAAGCCAATGTAATGATATATGTCAAGAGTTCCCAAGCTCAGAGCTCTTCTCTCCATGGGGAGATTTGCTTGAATACCTGTGTCAACAGTTTGTGTGGGTATTTGAGATTTATCACATGAAGGAAATATGTTTGCAAACCAGAGATCTGAGAGTCCTGTCTTCAGGGATCATTCATATTGTACATTGTTTCCCAGTTTTCCCAAAGACATGTTTTACTAGATAATGATGAACTTGAAATATTTTAAAGCAAATCCTACCCCAGTTGATGGAAGACAATTTTTTCTTGTTTCCGTTGCTAATTTTTGAAGCTATGTGACTTGCACAGGTGTTTTTCTAACTTCTGTCCCTTAGGGTAAGTTTTACCTCCCACTTGAAAGTATCCCCCAAGATATAATTAGGCAACTCTTGCCTCACCTCAGGATGATGAATCTCTGCCACACTCTTTTCTAGACCTCTCAGTTGCAACCAGTTATCTACCAGTGCCTGTGTTTGTTCCTCAGTGCTGGTGACTCCCATTTTGCCCATCAGTCATTGTATGGAAGAAGCAGCATTTGGGCCAATCCAATTCTCCTTCTGTGTACTAAGTAACCTAGTAATAAGGGAGCGATCCCTGCGAACCTGCCGTGCATGGATACAGACCAAAGGAAAGGCAGTTTTGCTTTCCACCCTTGCAGTGCAGCCATCAGAAAAACGCAGTCTCCATTTCAGCTGTGATTTGTGTTTTCGGTGAGGTTTATAAAAACAGAAAATGTGCATGTTAAGTGAGTCAAAGAACGAACACCAGTAACCAAGAAACAGTATTACAGCTCCTCACGATCTAAACTTCCTTCTGGAGGTTAGCAGCCTGACCTCTGAAGCACACTGCTGTGGCACATACACCCAGCTCTGGCAAGCCCTGCACGAACAGTTTCTCCTCTGTGCCTGACCATGGCCCTCCCTCCGTTTTGTCACCCCACATGCAGCTGGTTGGGTGGATCCTGGACCTGCAAGCTGTGAGTGGTCCTGCAGGTCAGGGTGAAGGTGTGAAACCACCATGTTGCACTGCAAATGTGTGTCCATCCACTGAGCATCCAGGCTGGAAGGAGCTCCCGCAGAAAGCCACATACCTGTGTTGCAGCCCCTCCCTATTCCCAGATCCACCATGCCAGGGATGCAACTTGTCCCAAACATTGGAGAAACAGAGGGTGGGAAATAATGAGCTTTGCCTGTCTGTTTGGTTGCTTGCTTTGGTAGAAGACTGGGCTATTGTAATGTCCCAAATTCATTCCTTTCCTCCCCAGGAAGTTTATCCAAGCCTGTGGAATTGCTCTCGAGCTCAACGAGCGTCTCATTAAGGAAGATCAAGTGGAGTACCATGAGGGGTTAAAATCAAACTTTCGGGATATGGTGAAAGAGCTCTCTGACATCATCCATGAACAGGCACGTACTGAGCCCACAGAGGAAGTTCTCTGTGCTTCAAAACTAGCTAAGCTGAAAACTGACTGAGAACTAATAGAAAACTTGGTCACTCTCCATGTTACGTAGCTAAATATAAAAAGACGAGTGAGTGAACACAAAAATTAAGCAATAGACTTGGTGGATTCCTAAAACTGCCTTCAGTTGATTGAAAGGCTCAGCCTGGTGTTGGTGTTCAGTGTGCTTCAGGGTGGAGCCTTTGCTGACACATACCACTAGTTTTCTGGCTGCTGTGGTCATCAGGAATCCTATGACACATTTTGCATCATGTTTTCTACATTATAAGAGGTCACGAGTCAAAATTCTCTGGCAAAATTTCCATTTCCTCTGTTATATCCAGCTAAAGTTACTCCTTTTATTTTTTTAAAATATAATTGTTCCTTAAAGGATGTTTTCCTGCTATTTTTGCCTAATGCCAACACACCATGTATATGCACTGTTGAAATATTTGTGCTAATTTATCTGATGGATGTTTTGATATTTTCTTGGATCTTTCTAGAACACATTTGAATAGTAGCATCAGATAGGTGTGAGGTACAAAGTGCAGTTGCGCTTCTACCTAGTATCATGCTGTGAAATTAGATGCAAACTGGTTTTCTGAAGTAATTTCCACACCTCTGCTCTTTAATTCTGCCTCTAGCATGACAAAAGAAAGCTAAACTCGTTGTAGATTTATGTTATCAAGGATAAGAAAGGAATGGTACAGATCACATTGTCATTGCTAGAACGTGAAATTTAGAAGAATACTTTCAGGATCTCCCTGTTGCTCAATATACAGTCCATGTGGGACTATGAATGAATGTTTTAAGTCACTAAAAATACATAGGAAAATTCCACAGTAAGCTGAGCAGTTGTTCACACTAATGCAGAAACGCACAAGTGGCAAAATAGAACTGCTCCAGGCTGCTCTTTGAAAATTAGGTTTATTTGCAATAAAATAATGCTTATGGGAGTCAAAACAATCTTGTTATGGGAGAGTAGAATATAATTTCAAGGAAACAGTCTCATGGTGATGCTGAATTTTGTCGTAGGAGTATAAAGGCCAATTCGTTTGAGAACAACTGCTGCATCCTCCTGCTTTTGTTAGATTTCCCTTCTATTCTGCTCATGGCCACCATTTTTTGAGTGTGCAAACTACTCATTTTGCATGTTTGCCACAGTAATTTTTTTCCTTTACATTACCCACCCTGCATACTCCACTGCTGAACTTTGCTCAGAGACGCTCGTTCATAGGAGTTGCCACCTGCTTACTCTAGGCTGTTTGCCAGAAAACCTTTCCAGGGCATTTAATTTGCATGCAGCTGCTGGAACTTTTGTGGGTTCTGAATTCTGCAATAGTCAAATCAAAACCAAATCACCCAGTTCTGTATTGTCACAGTACAATAGTTAACATTCTCTTAGAACAAAGAAGCATTGTTAAAGCATATTCCCTGTTATCTCAATAGATCCACAAATCCACTGCTGCGTTGTCTTCGGTTAAGGGGCAAAACATGACTGAAATGTCCAAGTGAAGGGCTCCCAGGGAAGAATATGCTTTTACTTTCTTCTTGTATTAGCTCAAAAGGCAGCTGAAAAGACTGTGTTTGCCAACACTGTTCTTTAGGGTTGTACAACATTACCTACAACTGCTGTCCTGAACTTTGCATTGCCATCAAATGCCCTAAGTATCTAACAAATTAAACTGACTGGAATATGTTTTCCTCTTCTGCAACAGGACTCAGTTAAACATCCAACGTATAGTACATTAATACTTCAGAGTTCTCACTGCAAGTAACATACTCTTTTCTAAATATTGTCAGTGTCCCAGAGTGCCCTGTGTTTGAGATGGAATGGCAGATGAGTAACTCACCAGGTCAGCCCGTGACCTATCTACAGGGCTTCTAAGTCAGGGAAATGTAAAGACAAAAAAATTGATAAACTGCAGCTGAACAGGTCCAGGAAGCTTCAGAGACTGGGTATCCAGAAGCTATTTGTGATGGTCAATCGTCTCAGTTTCATCAGTGCAACTTCAGCCAAACTAACTTGTTGTCTGGTGAAGCACATGGTGAACAACAAGTACACAGCTCTAGCACTGCTCTGCCAGGCTGGTTAGGTCCTGTGCTGTCAGACCATCCATCAGGTTATAAAGTACAAAATCTTGCCACATGGCACAGAGGGAGTGAGTGTCTGCTGGATTTAGCTGCGTGTACTCCCCATGCTCACCCAAAAAACTATTAGCATTCTGTTACTGATAAGTCATAACAAAAAAATGCTGTAAAGAGAACTGTTTCCTTCCTATAATGCACAGTTGTAACTAAAAATGATCCAGCAATACCCAGAACAGTGACTATATTAATGCTACAAAAATGCTAAATCACTCTTCTTTCTCATTTCTTTGTTACGCTGCCTTTGCGAAACAGCTTTGAAGACAAGGTTGGATATCTCTTTCGCATACCTTTTTAAACAGCTTTATATAATGTATAATAATGAACTGAAACCTTTGCTGAATTTGTGATTATTTTGTTTTGTCTAGATCTACCATGAAGACACAATGCATTCACCGTGGATGCATGACTCTCTCCATGTCTTCTGTGCAATCAGTGGAACATCTGGTGATGGAAGTTACTGTTCACTCAGACCCACTGCTGAAATCTAAACATATCAGTCATATTTTACAGAGCTTTCTCAGGAATTCTTTGGAACTGTACGAAGGATGTCTAAAACCATCCACGACGAGCAAAAATTAAATCGTGTTTGTTGGTTTTTTCCCCCAGACTAGTTGCCATGCTTTCAAACAGGGTGCTTGCTTATTTTGCTGAGCAACATTGAAAGTGCCTGGACATTGTACCACTGTGCTTGTTTTCTACTTTTTTTTTTACGCTAAATGTAAAACAGGAGGTGGAAAGGCAGTTATCTAAATATGTATTGAATTGCTGAGCTATGAATTGAAATGATGACGTACTATGTAAAGTTGTACAATAGAATATAATAAAATGTAAAACTACTTTGTAAATAGAAGGAGCATAGAGTATATAGAAGTTTGCATTATATCATATTTGCTGCTAAAAGCTTTGCTGGACAGGGAACATGAAAGAGAAGTTGTAGTCACTAGTAAGAGACCTTCCTCTTCCAAAAAGTGACTCTGGGTTCAGACACTTCTGTTGCATTCAATGACAGTAAACTTGCCCTAGTCTGCAATAATTAAAACCTAAGTCAGAAATTATAATTTTCATGGTGCCTCTAAGCAGATAGTTCTAAAGTAATGTCCACAAAAGCTGAGCTTACTGGAGCTGATTTCAGTTTTGGGTAACTTTTCACAGCTGTGGGAGAGGATGGCTTGTACTTGCTGAAGACAACCTGAGAGATTTGTCATTTGATACGAGTTTTCCTGTTTACCAGTCATGGTCTCACACCAATATAAATTCTGAGGACACCTTAAATGGAGTTGATAATTGCAAAGTGCTTTAACACCTTTCAGAAACATGCTAATAATCTGAGAGATGTGGTTTAAGAAAAAAATGCAGCACATCAAAGCAATTCATACAGAATGGAGGGGAATTTTAACACTTAGACATGCATGTTCCCTCCTGATAAACAGATCTGTCTTCGGAAAGCTTGGGGGTTTTTTGTCTGGCAGGTGCTTGGAGAAAAAGCACTTTCCAGAATTCTTTTATGCCTCCTTCCCTTTCCCAAAGCTTTAGTACATTGTCTCTTTTGAGACGCTTCAGCTGCAGGAAGAAGAAGGTGATTAGGAATTCTTTTATCCAGCAACATTTTTAACATCCATGTTTTTCAAAATCTCACCAATTGTAAATATGATTCCAGTAGTTCATATGGGAAGGGGGGAATGGGGATGGGGTTAAGGATGTGTCAAAAAGCCATAATAAAAGGACTCTAGCTGGGCATTTAGCTTGGCTATAGTGTCTATAAAATGTTAAGCTTCTAATTTTTGTAACAAATATCATCTTCAGATAGTAACTTGGCCACATTTCGAAGTGTTGCATGCATGACTCTAAATACCTAGAATTGTCTTCTGAGAACATAATGCTGTGGTCCATAAATTCACCCGTTAGCTGTTGCAAGCAAAATGCAGACATGCCTATATAGCACACAACCACATTTCTGCTTGTATGTGTTTTTATGCCAGACAGGCTCTAAATTTAGCATAACAAAAAGAGGAAGAGAGACTAGTATATGTAAGTATGGTTAGTACCGTATTGATTGTCATCTTTCAACAAACAATATTTAAAGGCAGATAGTGAGAGTTTTCCAAGTTACTTTACTAAAACATGTTGAAGCTCTTTAATAGTGGATCCAATACAAGAGGTTTTTTTGGAGCTAGTTAACCTCTAAACATCAGTACTAAAGGCATATCTTGACTGTAGTTAGCAATAATCATCCAAAGCTCTTGCACTTGTAGCTCTTTTAAATACTGCAGATAACCTAACAGTTTTCCTGTGAAATTCTTACACGTTTTTTGAAATCTTCAGTGTTCCAAGATAACATTGTTGACTGAATTTTCACTTTCTGTCCCTTATTTTTATTGGAATTCCAGTGAAAGTCTTACTCATATCTTCAGATGTGTTTAATGGTCCCAAGATGAATATATTCTGAACTTCTCAAGCTGTTCTTGGTATTAAAATTGTAGTTTCGTTTCACTGGAAAGGTCGCTTGCTAATTCAGCCACAAGAGAAGTGTTTTAATATAAGTCCAGTTAGAATACATACAGTCACTGCATTTCAGAAGACACACTTAAATGCACTTTTAAAGACTTACAATAATGATCATGCCCTAAGGATTTGCCTTCTGTCCTGCAGGTAAATAATTTTTCCAGATTTTCGACATAAAAATCTCAAAGGAGAAAGATCTCCTTTTCAGATGGGTTATAAAAAGACTGGTAACAAAGCAGCTTGGTTTTCCTGTGTGTTCACCAATCTAGAAAGGATAGAGAGTGGTCATTAGATATTTTACCGTGTATCTGGACAATGATGCCAAGCAGATGATCACATTTTCTCTACCTATCTTTTTCCTATGTAATTGTCCCAGTTTAAACAAATCCTCCAGATTTATCTTTATTTTTCTGGCTAAGACAGCTTAATTCACAGATCTCTGTGGAGAGTGTACTATATTTGTGCCTATTTTATGTAGCTGGTACTCACATTGGGTACTTCCTAGTCACTACCTTTTGGGGAAGAATAGAAATGTCTATTGTCCATTAACATTTTTTATTTTCTTATACTGCCTAAGGAACAGCAGGAGTTTTTTGGTCTGGACAAATTAGTAGATCATATCTCTAATAACATCTTGGCCTGGATTCTTCCTGTATCTCAGTGTAGCTACATATACATATTTTTTATGTACACCACTAGTTTTGCTGCAAAGCTGCTGTATAACACATCAAGTCTTTGGAACAGATGCATTGGTAATTCTGTATAAAAGGAAAAGAATTAGGGTAAAGTATCTGTCCGTGAGGATTAAGAGCACTTGGCTACTCTCAGTGTCAGCATTGGTTTGGATAATGGTATGTGTTAGAGCCAGATTGTTTGCAAATAGGACATACAAAACTACAAAGGGTCTGCCAGCATTTTACATACAAGAACTTGCTTTTAGAGATTTGTAGATTAAGCAAAGTGTAAACATTTTCTGTCTGCTTTGATCTACTTCTTCTTTCTCTGCAAAGAGATTAGAAAGTATTGTTTTAAGAAAAGTAACTTCAGAGTTACATTTCTTGCTCCCCAAAAAAATAAATCTGGAAAAAAAGCCTTACTGCAGCAAAGGATATACTTCTTCATACTCCTTAGTGTTCTAAATCCTTCTGGTAACAGAAATTTTCATGAGACAGGCCAGCAACTGGAAAATCGTGGATGAGAGAATATTTGTACTGTGTAACATGTTTATTTTGTTCCAGGAGCCTTTTGAACATAAGCCACATGGTGTTTTGATATAGAATAAGACTTTACATACAAGTGACACCTGTCTCAAAGTAGATAAAATATGTTTGTTTTCCCTTTCTGTAGAGACAGAGTCCCATGGACTTCACAGCAGGTGCAGAATAACCCTATGATTTGAGTAGCTTGACTCAAAAGAATCTGGAGGAAAACACAAGTTTCATGGACTCAAAAGTCTCATACGAATGAAACCACATCTTACTCAATTTACCCACTTGAGAGTAATGTGTTGATTTGAAGTTCACTGAGCTGAATTCTTCTAATTAAACAAGGGTTTCTTACTGGGTTGAGGAACGTGGTGTACAGCTAATTATCATGCAACCACAGACTGTAGTACTTCATCCTTAAGTAATATGCTTGTGTCAAGCAATGGTGAACCAGTTGTGATATACACATAATATTTCAGCTATTCTGGATGTAATTGACTGTCTTCTCATGTAAATTTAACACCTGCTGCTACGTATTCATAACAGAAGTGTTTCTGTCATGCATGTTGTATATATGTGTTTAACCTGTTTAACCCCTGTGTGTGCCAAAGAACAGTACATCCCCTTTGCCTCAGTTGTTAGCTGATGTTCCTGGGACACTGAGTGATACCCAGTGCTGCTCCAGAGCTTTCTGAGACCAACAAGCCTATATTCCTCTTTTCACTATCTTTTTTTCTTGTCTAATGAATAATTCTGACAAGAAGTCAGGGCCAAACAACATCACAGTCAAGTTCAGAGAGTTTATTCCAGGTCAAAATAAAAGACTACAAAAACAGGAAAAATAAGTGTTGTGATAAATATGTTTTGTTTAGGACTTTTTTTTCTTCCTTACTGCACAGAACAGGATGAGTGATATGAAGTTGATAACAGTGTAAAATTCATGGGACTAAATCCCTAGTCCACTGAGCTATCACATGCTGCTTCTTAAGATTACTGTAATAGATCTTCAAATGCATCAGTACAGCAAATGAAATTGTGAACACTACATTATTCAGAACAAATAGGAGACATCGATTCAGAAATCCTAGAGGAGCACAAATGCCACACATCCAGTTTGGAGGATCCCTAAAACATGATTCATCAGGAAGCCTGAGACAGACATAGGCATGCATTCAAATTTATCAATGGAAACAAGGTGTGAATCACCAGTAAGGAAACTTCCCAGCAGATCACTCTACTTTCCTAAGGTATATCCAGTAAGTGTGATCAGGGTTTTGCTCTGTTTTGTACTTCCAGTTTTCAAACCCAGACTTTTGCTCTTTGGGGTTGTATTCATTGTCTTCAACTAGCTCAGCTTACATGGCCAATATACTAATGTATATACCCAGGTCAGGCCAGTTGTACCAGCTCTTACATGATGTAATGAAAGTCAGGTATAATTATTATTAACCTCACCAGCAAATAAAGAACTGCAGGGACTTCCAAGAGCAACTTACCAGAGAAGGACACAACTTTTGCACACGTATACGTGGTTCCATGTCTACCCAAAAGTGCCCTTCAAAGGAGGTGAGGTTTATTCTACATAATTTCTGATTTCTGGTGGTGCTTGAGCAGCAGTTCAGAGAGAGTTTGCAGAGTTCATGGCTATGGTGAACACATGTATGACAAAATTCTAGATGTCTAGATGTCCCCAGAGAATACTGAGGTCGAACAGGGAGAGGCCCCATGAGTCAGATGGGGCAGGGAGGGATTTCAGCTCACAGTTTTGGACTTTAGTGCCTCAGATTCAGCATGATTTGTCTGCTTTTTTGAACTGACCCCAGCCATATTCTGAAGAGCCTGTAATGATGTCGTTGATACCTAAAGTATTGACAGAAGCTGCTGCAAAATCAGAAATCAAAAAGGAGCAATCTCACCATCGATGTGGAGTGACTGAGGACTGACCCTTGTCCTCCCAAAAGAGACAATTCCCCACAGCCCTGTGCTGCTTATTACTGCTGTTGGACCTAGTAATCATGCAGTCACACCAAGCATCAGCACCATTTGTTAATCTGAGTTAGGGACTGTGTACAGGGAAAAATTGTTGTGTCGGGTTTTTTAAAACGTCGTCAGACTTGCTGCACAGCCCCACGATCACTCGCTTTGGTGGCATGGGTGGGAATGGCCGGAACACAGCCAAGGGCAGGTCAGCAACATCTGGGCAAGGTCCTACATCTGGGCCATGGCAATCCCAGGCACACCTACAGGTTGGGTGGGGAAGTAATTGAGACCAACAAGAAGGAGAAAGACTTGGGAGTGACAGTGGACGAGAAGCTCACCATGAGCTGCAGTGTGTGCTCACAGCCCAGAAAGCTAATCAAATTCTGGGCTGCATCAAAAGGACTGTGGGCAGCAGGTCAAAAGAGATGATTCTCCCCTACTATTCTGCTCTCGTGAGACCCCACCTGGAACACTGCTTGCAGTTCTGGTGCCCTCAGTGTAAGAAGGACATGGAACTGTCGAGCAAATCTAGAGGAGGCCATGAAGTTGATAAGAGGACTGGAGCATCTTCCCTATGAGGACAGGCTGAGGGAGTTGGGGCTGTTCAGCCTGGAGAAGAGAAGGTTGTGTGGAGACTTCATAGCAACTTTTCAATATCTGAAGGGCCTACAAGTAGCCAGAGAGGGACTCTTTGTTAGGAACTGCAATGATAGGACAAAGGGTAATGGGTTCAAACTGAAGGAAGGGAAGTTTAGGTTAGATATTAGAAAAAAGTTTTTTCCTGTGAGGGTGGTGAGACACTGGCACAGGTTGCCCAGGGAAGTGGTGGCTGCCTCCACCCTGGCAGTGTTCAAAGCCAGGCTGGATGACATCTGAAGTCTAGTGGGGAGGTGTCCCTGCCCATGGCAAGAGGTTGTGACTAGATGATCTGTAAGGTCCATTCCAACCCCTAAAATTCTGTGATTCTATGAACATGGTCATAATTCAGTTTACACCAAGCATGAAGCATAATATGCCAAATACTTGTTCAGCAGATCATTTTAAAGATACCTCAGGTGTGTCTACATGAGTTTCAGTCACTACAGCGCATGTGTATTGGCTCACAAGAATGAACAAGCATGAGGTTTGCAACAGGAGGATACAGGACAGGAGATTGAGAAATGGGAAGTCTCAGGGAGGAGGCAGGGATCAAAGGTCTGGCAGCAGTTCTGATTGCTGTGAATTGCGATGAGAATGTGACGAGCCAAGCACTTGGGGAGAAGGGAGAGAACCGGGAAAAACGATTCGGCTGCCAATAACGACGATGATGGGCAGACAGCCAAAAGCGTGCGAACTATTGGATGTGTGCTTGGCACTGGCTCTCCTGGGAGAAGGAGTGGGCAAAACAGAAAGAAGGAAGGAAACAAAACATCAGCAAGGAAACTGAAAGCAAGAGAAATCAGCTTGGATCAACTTTACTCTACAGATGTCCTCATTAGCAGGCATAGCCCACGCTTGTTACGGGTAGTTGCACAATCTAATCCCAGTCACACAGCTTAAGTGTTTCATGTCCTGGAATTTTAAACCCCATTTTTAAATTTGATTATAATTATAGGTCCTTGGGCACTTTCTAACAGCAACTAGGAAATTTTCTAAATCCTCTTGCTTTCCCAGGAGTATGAAAACAGGCATAAAAGCAAAAAAAAGCCCAACACTAACACAGGATATTCCCCACCCTATCATAAAAAGATCTGCTTCCCTTTTTCTAAAATGAGTATCTAAAAAGCAGATGAACTCTTGCAAAACTCCTTGAAGAGCTGAGTAAATACTCAAACATTCTGGTGGCTTAGGACTTACTAAGTTTCACTATTGAATTTTACTTTGTCTTGAAATTTATCCAAAGTTTCCTCTCTGCTGGATCTGTACTATTCTTATAATGCTTGTATTTGGGTGGCAAGTAGGAGCAAGCTTGCTAGCTCCCACAAAAATCTAGCTCAGAAAGAAAAGCCTTATCCCAAATGTTTTCTTCTCCTGAAATGTATCGAGATATCACTCATGTCATATTCCCACTTAGGTGAAAATTTTGGAAAACTACTTGCAGCATCACCCCCATAAAAGTGTGGGCAAAACTGCAAGAGACCATATCATGTTTGGAAGGGACTGAAGCAGATGTCATTTGGGAAGCTTGTAGAAAGAAGATTCTGTAGTAGAAGATCTGAAAGAAAAAAAAACCAACATGCGTTTTTAGATAGATGAGAACTACAGAAATTACCTGAATTTGCAGGTGGGGTTTTGAAAGAGGAGTTCTACCGGGGGTGAATAACTAGCTCTAACACCAAGAGAACTGCTTGGGGGTGTGCTAAAGTAGTTGCTTTCCTGGTGAGAGGACATGACTGGCTGGGGCATAGTTCAACAGCAGTAAGAACTGAGTGGAGACCCGGTTGTAAAAGAAAAGTGACTTTGACTACTAAAACGAGATCTTCGGGAGTTTGTGGCCGCGCTGCAGTGGGATGCGAGAGGGCACACGGGGAGGGCACAACGGGAGGGCACCGGGAGGGCACCGGGAGGGGCCGATGCAGCTCCAGAGCCCGCGGAGAGCTCCGCGCTGGGGCGGGCAGGGACACAGACGCTGTCAGGCCATCCCAG
>NW_008679890.1:0-349 GCF_000695815.1 Acanthisitta chloris | reverse complement strand
TGCCCAGGTGTATCATACTGCCCCTCAAGTGTGCCCACGTGCCCCAAGGTTTGCCCAGGTATGTGCCAGGTGTGTCCCAGGTGGCCCCAGGTGTGCCCAGGTGCCCCCAGGTGCCCCCAGCTGTGCCAGGGTCTCACCCTCCGTGCCCAGGCCGCCAGGTGGTGTGTGCCAGGTGTGCCCAGGTACCCCCCAGGTCTGCCCAGGTACCCCCCAGGTGTCCCCAGCCTCTCCCTGGTGCCCCCAAGTATGGCCCGGGTGTGCCCAGGTGCCCCTCAGATGCCCTCAGGTGCCCCCAAGTATGACCCAGGTGTGCCCAGGTACCCCTCAGGTGCCCTCCACCCCTTCCCAG
>NW_008679889.1:26983-42381 GCF_000695815.1 Acanthisitta chloris | reverse complement strand
GAGCGGGGACAGGAGCTTGGACAGGAGCGGGACGGGACGGGAGCGGAGCCGGAGTGGGGACAGGAGCGGGACGGGACAGGAGCAGAGCCGGATCGGGACGGGAGCGGAGCCGGCGGAGCCGCAGCGCTGCTCGGCTCTCCGGGTGAAGCCGCACGGGACCCGCTTCGGCTGCTTCGGTTAGTGTCCAGGCGACTGTTCCTAACTGCTGAGAGATGGAGCTCCAACCAAGTTAAATGGTGTCAATGAATGAACTGATGAACTTTTGAATTAGTATTGTAAGGCATTATTCATGATGGGGAGCGGAACTGTAAGGAGAAGTGGGGGGAGGAGAAAAAAATTCAGAAGCAGAAGGTGTAAATAGCACGCACAAACTTCAATTTATGGACAGGAAGCCTTCAAGATTAGAGGGTAAGGAGGGGAATTGCATGGAAGCATTCACCACGAGCGCAGGTAAGAGATTAATGGAACCTGACATTTCCTGAGCATCCCCTCAGCTCTCAGCCATCAGAAAAAATAAAATCCTGAACCTTGTGGAAGACTAACAGCACAATGCTGCCTGAGTTTGACCAGGCAATAAGGACCAGTGGCCTCAGCTCCTGGCCCTGACTAATGCCATTCATACCATGCCTTCAAGGCTACCCACCCTCATATTAATGCCCTGCCAACTCCCTGCCCAGAGGATCTGGCAAATCCAGAACCCTTGTCCTCGTCTTACGCAATTTTGTAACTTAGAAAATTTACGATAGGTGCTGGGGAGCAGAAAACAAAGCAACCAGTTCAGTTGTTAACCTGTGCAAACCAGGTGGGCCCTGTCCAAGTGACAGAACGATCCTTTTGAGGATTTTAGTATCATATTTTAGTATTATTATCCCATTTTAGTCTTACTCATTTGTTCAAACAATCTGTTGTTGTTGGGGCTTCTCCCTGTCACACCTTTCTCATCCTTCCCCATGGTCATATCTGAGATCACAAAGTTCTTTTGAAAACTAGAAGTTTGAAAAACAAAGTTAATTATGTCCTTTGAAAAAGTCTCAGTAAACAGATATGTCTGTCCATATTGTACAGCATGTATGCACAGGTGTCTGCTGCCCAGTGGAAGGGCTCTGATGCACAAACAAGAATAAAGTAATGACTCACAGGTTGTCTTTGGTTTGCTTCTGAGAAAGCAATCAAAACCTGCCTTGTACAGTAGGGTACAGAAGAGTGATGCTTCTGGAGACCTTAGGAGCAGCACTAGGACAGCCCCATTACTACCACCACTGTCATAAGGGACATGCTACTACAGAGCAGTGTGGGAAGAGCCAACTGGCCCTCTTTTGTTCAGATCCAAGGCTGTCAAGCCAGATCTTCTCACGAGATCCCAACTCAGATTAAAAAGTAACTATAAACAGTTGGAGAGTAAAGTCTGAATACCTCAAAAATATTCCCAAAACCTGACCAAACAGCCAGACAGGAGGCTCGGTATGAATATCAATGCCAGGACTAAAATCTCTGAAGAGCCTTTTAGCTCTACAATGGAATATGTTCCACAAAGCAGCCTACCCTTCCCTAGTCTTGCACACAGGCTGTGTCTGGGCTGACCTTCACATACAATCCCTATGCATGTTGATATCCTGCCTTTGGAATTTTTCTTCACATAGCAAAGGAACATTTCTTGTGCTCTTGATGATCAGTCATGGAAGAGTTTGTACAAAAAGCTAGGTGATTATCAAGTTAAGCTCATTAAAAGAGGTAGCTTCCACCCCTCAACATCAAACTGAAAATGTACAAGCATGAATACTCAGATCAGCATGTACATTAAGCAAAATTGTTTGTCCTAAATGCTAATCTCAGATGTTGCTGATTTCCACAAATGTGAAGTTCTTCATATGCCATGAGCTACATCAAAACCAACCCCCAAACCTGTTACACATTAGAAATGTAATATTAGAAATTCTAGAAGCATATCAGAAAGCACAACATAGAAGCACATACTCGAAACAAAACCTGACGGAGACTACTGAGCCCTTCTGTAGGCAAAAGGTTATAATTCTCAAGATTTCTCCCATCCATTATAGATGCTACTTAGCAAATTTCACAGTTTTAATGTAACAGACAATTGTTAGTGATCTGCAATTAGCATCTGCACTTTCTTTATACACATATATAAATGCATCTCAGCACAGGAAAGACATGGACCTGTTAGAGCAAGTCCAGAGGAGGGCCACAAAAAACATCAAAGGGCTGAAGCACCTCTCCTATGAGGACAGGCTGAGAGTGTTCTGTTGTTCAGCCTGGAGAAGAGAAGGATCCAGGGAGACTTCATTGCAGCCTTCCAGTACTTAACGGGGGCCTATAAGATAGATAGGGATAGACTTTTCAGCAGGGCCTGTTGCAACAGGACAAGGGACAATGATTTTAAACTGAAGGAGGGTCGATTTAGATTAAAGAAAAATATCTTACATGAGGGTGGTGAGACACTGGAACAGGTTGTCCAGAGAGGTGAGAGATGTCCCATCCCTGGAAACATCCAAAGTCAGGTTGGACAGGGCTCTGGGCAACCTGATGTAGTTGAAGATGTCCCTGCTCATGGCAGGAGAGGTGGACAAGATGACCTTTAAAGGTCCCTTCCAACCCAAACTGTTCCATGATTCTATGTATCCATGTTGTACAATACAGCTGCTATGCTATGGCTTTGCTGTACCCTCTTTTCAGAGCTGTTCTGCATTTCAGCAGGTGAAACACTACTGTTCAATGGATGAATTTGCAACCTACCATTAATTAGAACCATTAAATGACATTTTCAACAAGTAGTTTTCTACCTGCTGTCCATAGATCTTTGTGAGTCTGAAGACCATTTTAAAGGACCCATAAAATTTTGAGAAAAGCAAGACTACCCAAGCACCTAAATTCTCTGTAAAAGAGAATGGATTTTTATTGAAAATGGTCAGGGATCTGTAAATCAAGAAAGGCCAAAAACTTTCAATATGAAGAAGTTCCAGATAATACAATTCATCGTAGGGATTTGAGGCTGGTTAACAAAGTCTTTACATGTGCTTCTGCTGCATAGAGTACTCTAACTCCACTAGTATTTAAAGATCTGTGTATGTTTTTTTACATGTATGAATATAAACACCAGAGAAACAATTAATTTCTGAGTGCCTCCTATATCATATAAAGTACCAGGACTTTATTTCTGCATCTCTTAGAATAAGAAGTTTTTCAGCTTCTTTTGCATTTTTTTATACTTCAGTGACACAATGGATCTTGGGAGCAAAGGAAGAATCCACTGCAACATGAAACTCACCTGCTTTCTGCTAATCATGGCAGTGTTCTGCATGACACCTTTCCTCTGCCATAATCAAATTAACCCTCTAGCTCTTGGGCGGGCAGACCCCCAGTGTTGGGAATCTTCCTCAACTGCCTTACTGGAGATGAGGAAACCTCGCATTTCTGACTCTGTCAGTGGCTTTTGGGACTTCATGATCTTCCTGAAATCATCAGAGAACTTGAAACATGGGGCTTTGTTCTGGGACCTGGCTCAGCTCTTCTGGGATATCTATGTGGACTGTGTGCTCTCCAGAACCCACGGCCTAGGGAGAAGGCAGCTAGCCGAAGCTGAGCAGAAGATTGCTACTCTACATTCTCAGTTCACAGGGAGAAACCAAGGTTACTACTCCTTTAATACATGTCTCATGGGCAATAACTAGAGTTTAGTCAGAAAGAAAGGACATACAGGCTTATTGTGTTATGCGGTAATAGTACAGAAAAAAAGGACAGTGCTGCCCAAACAGCCCCTACTCCTCCCAGTCAAGTACAGAGCTCTGTTTATGTTCAAGGCAATTTCACTAAAAGTTTGACCTCCAAACAGCCTGAACTCTAACAACAGCTCTTGGGTTTCAGTTTGGTGGGAAGGAGGGGCAGCAGAAAGTAAAACGTAGGAGAATTCAAACAAAGAAGGAAGTTCAGCAACTGAACACACAAATATATTCTTGTGCACCAGCATTTTTATCACTGTTGTGCTATGAACAGGCTAGTTCTGGATTCCTCATTCCAAGAGGTGCATCACCCCAGGAATGCATTGCACAGCTACTGTTCAGAAGGGTTGGCAGTCTTTCAGCATAAGAATAAGGATATGTTTACTTGCCATCTCACAGTCAACCACTAGGTATTCTCTATTTCCATACCGGTAACTTTGCCCAACACACAATGGCAACAGACCTAGGACTTAGATGAGTGCAGGCTTCAGACATAGCTGTATCTTCAGGAAGAACATCACTGTTTGTGACACTAAATGCTGCAATTCCTAATCTCCAGGTTCCCAGCCCCAGAGCAGAACCCCCAGACCTAACTAAGCATCTCTATATACATGTCACTTACTCTCCCCATTCCCAGAAGGGAGATAAAGCATAGTTTTCCTAAATCTCACACCCATCCAAGGCTTCAGTTCTGATTCTGCTACCAACAGGTGCATTCTTCCCTTGAGAATATCTACTTTCAGAAACGGGCAGGTACTATTATTTGATGGAGAGGTAGAAGTGCTGTTGCAACACCAACAGTACAGCTCCTTGGGCCCACAGTGAGAAGGCAGAACTGCCTTTACACTTCAGACCCTTATCTCCACTTCCTAGATCAGTGTCTTAGTTACTAAGGTGTTTGGGGGAATGTCCATGGAAAAATAAAGAAATTCTCTGGGCAATTATCCATTCAAGTGTCTCTAAAAAATGGACTTGAACTCAGGATTCTTGTACCCCAGGGACACTATACCACTGGACAGTCCTGCTGTTGCCCACAAACCTTAACATTTTTTGAGTATTGAAAGACAGGATTTGAGATAGGGGTAAGGACCTCTCAATCCTTCCTATTACCTATGGACAATTAAGCCAGGAGATTGATTCAAACACAACTATCTCCTTAGACTGAAGGACTCACACATACAGGGCTACTTTCTAAACTCTGAGCCAAACAACCACTACTTGCATTTTAAAAGCAAGGAGTGGATCCTATCCTGCTCTGCAAAGGATCTGAGCAATCACATAGCTCTGACTGAATCTTTACTGTGTTAAGATATACTGCTGGCAAACATACTTCTAGTTTCCAAGCAGCCCTCAACATCACAAAGGCAACAAGTTGGTCAGTCCTGACCAGACTGGTGTACTTTTGGGTGCAAAAGGAATGCAGCTTTAGACACACAAGGCAGCAGTACTGTCAGAAACTGAGACGCCCACCAGGCTAAAGCATCAGATGAATTTTTTTTTTCAGGATTGCAGCTTTGAATATCACTGTTTAAACCCCCTACTTAGCCTTTTGTTTACATCTTCGTATCTGTATCACACTGTGATTTTCCTAAACAAAGAGCTTTTGTTCCAGTCAAGATTAAGAGTAACAGTCTGATGTATTTTGAAGAATCAAATTATGGGGTTTGTGATTAATGCTGACTTTTGTTACACTTATACAGAGATATTTTAAGCACTACTAAGTATTCACACTTTAAGACAAATAAGGATTCCTCCCTTTCACTATTCCTTTACCTCTTTGTTTTGTGAATTGTAATCAGTTAATCTGGTTTCTCTGTACAACTGATTAACATCAGTCAGTAGGAGGCAGCTTATAGCAGTGACAGCATACATTTTATGTTTTGGAGGAGCTATCTAACTTCTCATCCAAGTTTCCCAAGTTTCTTAACAAAGGCAGCTGCTTTAATCTTTATAACCCTCGATCCTACTGCCTTATTTCAATCAGTGAAAGCAAAAATCAATTGGTAATAATTGCAGATAGGAAATGGTAATTCTATTCAAGACTGTTAGGATGTGATTTCTATCTGTGAAGAGATGTACAAACCTGTTTTCTAAGCCTCATGAGCAGCACTAACAGCACTTGAATTACCTTCTGTACTTCACATCTACATGGACAGGCATGAATAGCTTTCAGTTGGCTTGCTCTAGGTATCAAAAAATAAAGCAAGTTTTTTTGCTTTATACTGTTACTTTACTAACTATAGATAACTTCTTTATTGCTCCATACTTAAGTTTTTCAAGTTATTCCTCTTAAATAGTCACAATTTCAATATGTTTATTTGTGGGTTTTTTGGGGGGGTGGGGGTTGTTTGGGTTTTCTTAAAATTGCAAACAAGGTCATAAATCAGGAACAATCTGCATTCACTGTAGTTCCTAAAACATACCACTGAATTGGAAAAGCAAGACAGAGATCTGAACTTGGTACAGAAATACTGATGTTAAGGTGTTATTATTAGCATTACATTTCAGAACTAAGGGATAAATCCTGTAAGATCATTATGAAAACTGAGTGTCAGGAACTGAAATTTTCTAAGAAAAAAAATAAATAGAAGCCCACCAAGCAAAAAAAAACCCAAGTGAAGTCCTTAGTAAAGCTTCTTAGTAGTACTGAACAAAGCCACATCTTAGAAGCACTTCCACAGTTGCCAACCCTTGGTCCTCCCAGGAAACAAGTCTCTCTGAGTGTGCACCAGGACAGTGGCAGAAACAGCCTAGTTCAACTTACACGTTCAAACATTCTTTTCTGAACCAATCTGGACCCATCAGGCTGCTGATTGTAGTCACTAACATGTCTGAAGATACTCTTAACCTCTACACAATCCATGAAAAATACAACAAAACCAGAACAACTATGAGTAATCCGACAAACTGCCTGAATCCACCTAAAATGCTACTTAACCCAGCAGCATTTCAACTTCCCTAGACATTCTACTGAGAAGTGTTGGTTAGCTTTAAACTGTCATGAATAGGGAGAGGCTTCCACAGTTACCTGGACAAGGAATCTTTAGTAACTCACCCTTTTCCCCTAACAAAATCCGGACACTATGGAAAAGCAGGTTACATAAAAAATATTTCCAATATATTGCAATACTGCAGTTAGATACATTATAGCTGTAAACAACGCTTAACAAGCCAAAATAAGACTTTAGAACCACAAGAAAACCACAGCTTTTGTACTCAGAGCAAATCTTCCTGAAGAGCAGCTGTACCAGCAATTCCTCCTCAAGAAGCCACATAGCACATCCTCAGCATAAACATTTGAAGACTACGAACCCCAGAACCTCTCTGCCTGTTCTCTCCTTACCCAGCAGTCCCTATCCTACCTTACCACTCAGTGGCCACAGCTGTGCACACCTCCCTCACAGCTGAGATCAGCACCTGGCCCAAGGCAGACTAACTTGCTTTCCCAGCTCTGCAGAGTGTCAGAGAGGGCAGTGGGGCAAAGGCTACCATACATCTGAGATCTAGTAAGCAAACAGGTATTGTGTTAACCAGTTACTTTTTCAGAAGACAAATATGTCTAAAAGAAAGAAAACCTATCTGTTGCCTTTTAGAGATCATTGCAAAGACAATGCCCCATAGTTCCTCAAGGAAATCATAAACGTGCTACTAAACAGCATGAGAGATCTCATCCACTGGGCAGGGAGGTTGTTAACAAGCTGGTGAGTCAGTAGGATTCTGAGTGACGTAAGTAATTTGACTCTGCTAATTACAAGTACAAGAGTTCTATAGGAAGGCCGAAGGAAAAGATCCATACTGGGGGAAAAGATCAAAGAGAATTGACACTGAAAGGCAACTTGCAAATGGAGGGATATGGATATCACCAAAGCAAGAGGCTTGGGGGCAATGCTGATAAAATAGGGACCAGCAGTACCTAAAGAGAGGAAACACAGATGTGGGAAGCTGAGTATTCAGCTGCTCTTTGCTGTTCAGAAATTATTTACTTATATGCATTTTCATGTCACTTTTCAGGGATATTTTCTCATATTCAGAGGTCGCCAGTTCTGAAGAAGAGTCATTTGAAGATTTAATAAATATCCACATGCATAAGAGTAGATCTACATTACTTGGAAGAATCATTGGAGAGCTAGGAAAAAAGAGGAAATTACACATTTAGTCCAAGATCTTGATTTGTAGATTTTTTTAACTACTTCTCTTTATTTTTTGTATTTTCGTCCTCATTTCTGGCAATTTACATGATGAAAGAAAGAAGGCCTGTAAGCATGAGCACCATATCTTTGATTAACTTGGACTTATGGGTATTTTAATTGCCTATGAATTTAATCTCCTTAATAAACTGCATGATTTATAAGCAGTTTCCTACTTTAATCTGTGTGTATGTCAGGCTTCTTGTGATCCATGTGACCTATTCAAACTACTGTCTTTTGAGTGCCAAAACAGGAAATAATTGATCCTTCACTAAAACACAGACAAGCAGAAAAGGAAGTTGTTGTAAAACCTCCACTGGCCTCAAGACAGGATTAGAGTCTAGAGGGTGATGTTTGATGGTATGCAAAGTTGTACACTTGTACAAGGTGACCACTGCTCAAAATCCTACTAGAGAGAAATAGTACATATTTTTACATGAAAAATACCTTCCAAAAATGTTTTCAGTTTTCCAGTAAAATAAAAGGAATAATAGATTTTACCAGCTCCTCTGCTTTCACATTGCATTTTTATTTCCCCTAAATTCTTAGTTTTAAAAACACTACTTAAAATATTACACATTCTCACTTGAAGTGTTAAATCACAGAAATTCTCATACATAACTGAAATTTGTTTATTTTTTAGTTTGCAAGTTCTGTGTAGACAAATCAGTTTCCTCTGACTGTAACTGCTAACTCTAATAGGCAATTTGATATTAAACTCATGCAACATAACTTTTCTTAAGTACTATGCTTTTCAGTAGCCTTCTCAATCAGATCAGCCTAAACTCCGTTACACATGAAACAAAGCTTTGGAATATATAATTAACCTGACTTTTCTGCCAAAGGTTCCAAAAACTTTCACCCAAAGCAAATTTATTTTCCCAGTAATCACAGAAAAAATCATGTAAAACCTACGAGTATTTGGAAAACTGATTTAGTTTCAGTGATGTGACTAAAATCCTTAAAAGTATGCAAATTTTCTTGAACCATAACTGGTTTTGGGCACACATGCACACATTTACTATTTTTTATGTGTCTCCTGCAGAACAGTGATAGAAAGATGCTGGATCTGTATTTTTTCTCTCTGAAGTGGTGCTGAATAATTTGCATTTCTCAGGTCTTTAAAATCCTTCTGGGCATTATCAGAAAAAAAAAGTTCCTTGTTGCTGTCATCAACAACAGATCCAGGCACAATTCCAAGGAAGTAACTCAACAATCAACACATCAACAGCTGAAGTGAGAGAAATGGGCAATCATTAGCACTGCTGAGGAATCCACTGCACAGGAGCTGGAAATCATCAATAAAAAAGGAACAATTGTTCTCCAATCCCTTCCTGGGGAATTTAGTAAATCAGAAAATCTCTTGTACTGTGTTATTTCAATGCAACATCTGAGACATTTTTTTAAAGAGTCAGACATGACATCAATTACCTTAAATAGTTCAGTGAAGTTGTAAGGTGAATGGTAGTTTCCATCAGTTACAAGATGGTGAAATTACTTGGTTGATGAGGTCAGAAAAGGACCTGCAAACTTGCTCAGCTGTAGAGAAAAACTCCTGCTGCAAAGCAGAGTGTTGATCTGAAAAGTAGAACAGATTTTAAGTCTTTCTGAGCTTTTGGATGCTACCAGAGCCCTGAAAATGAACTCTATGAATCTCTAAGATAGCTCTGTAGAAACAACAGCTTTTTCTGTCATATTCGTTATTACATCCTCATTATCAAAAGTGAGGCATCCTGAGTGCTGAACAAAGCTCTGCTGTGTAAGATCATTGATTACAGAAAGATTTTGTACTGCTGGAAGTCTGCCTGGGACTACAGTCATAGTTACAGTGTCACAGAAGTGGCAACAGAAAAGATCTCCGGTGCCCTCACCAGTTTAAGTTTGCTTCTTATTTGACTAATGAGACTGATTTCCTATAATGCAGTTTCAAATTAGTCCAACATCAGGGGCTGTATTCAGAATATGCTCTACCTTACAACATAGAGCTGGAGTCCTTGGCTCCAGGCAAGATTCTGAGTTTCCTCTGTTTAAATGATTATGAACAATATTATAGAATAGACTGGATGAAGGTGAGAAGACAATGTCAAGATGACTGAGAGAACTTATACCTGGTTGGGTTTGGAGAGACAATGCATCCTTCAGTTTCATCATTAGCTGCTGCAGTTCCACTTCCTCTCTGACTTCCTTCTCATCAAGTGGTATCTGCACTGCAGTGGGAGTAAGAATTGTATTTCTCATGGTGCCACTGAGAGAGTTTTCTGTCAATTTAGGCAGATACGTTTGATCCTCTGTTGCTTTTTTATACTGTCTCACAAAGGGTCTGTCACTCTGCAGGGACACTGACTCCAGAGGGTCATCTGAGAACAAGGTCATCTGAGGCTCCTCTTCAGTGGGAACCTCACATGTCTCTTCAGTGAGAACCTCATATGTCTGTAAGAGCTGCATTCTAGTTGCAGAGTTGGGGGGATTCAAAGATTTCTCATCTGCATGTGTTCTGGAAGTAGGGCTTGTTTGGACAGGATGTCACTCTGCAGGGACACTGACTCCAGAGGGTCATCTGAGAACAAGGTCATCTGAGGCTCCTCTTCAGTGGGAACCTCACATGTCTCTTCAGTGAGAACCTCATATGTCTGTAAGAGCTGCATTCTAGTTGCAGAGTTGGGGGGATTCAAAGATTTCTCATCTGCATGTGTTCTGGAAGTAGGGCTTGTTTGGACAGGATCTAAACTGCCCTCTCCTTTCCTCTGAACATGTGGATTTCTTGACATCATATTCTGACACTGTGCAAAAGGATGCTCTGATGACTGTAACATTGTCTACAATATAAAAAAAACACAGAAAATACATTGTGAAAATAATGATATTTTGGTTTGCAGTAGTATTAAAACAGCATTGCAGAAAATGCTACAAAAATGCTGCAGGTGGCAGAGGTATGTATTGTCTGTGAAATAAGGGCCTTTTTAGAATCTCAGAGATATTTTAAAGGAACAAGAATCAATACAAATGAAAAGAAATAAAATATTGTCTTAAGATGTCTGTATTACATCCCAGTACAAGACAACAATTAGGAATGACAAAAGAGTATTTTTTTATTCAATAACAACACAGGATTCTTCTCTGAAGAAAAGAATGTAATGAAGTATTTAACACTTCTGGTGGAAACCATTTTCTCAAGTGTATTGGAATACTCTCATTATTTTCATTGCAGTAGTATGTAAATTTCCCAATAGGGATATCTGTGCTAAATGCTAGGTATACACAGAATGACAAGAAAATCCCTGCTGCAAAGAGCCTGTTGCTTTCTCTGAAGACAAGAACCTAAGATGACTGAAAATACAAGTGGAAGGTGCATGAGATAGTACCAAGAGTGCTGGTCTGCAAGAAAAGTATTAGTACGGTAATTGCCCATAGCTCTGATGATATTTATCACTATACCTGTATTTCTTGCTTCATTTGCTGCAGAGTCATTTGGAGGTTTTCATGGTTTGCTCTCAGTCTTTGGAGTTTTGCCTCTATTTTGCAGTTTTTTTCTTCCTGGCAGTTGTGAAGATACTGCATTTTGTCCTTCCATTTGTTGAACTGCTGTTTCACGTACCTGCCAGGGACACAGGAGGGTGGATTTTTTGCTAGATCATACATACACAAATATATGCAGTCATAGAAAAGAACAAACACTTTAGCACAAACTTAATTCCTTTCACCAGTTCAGAAAATTTGTGTCAGCTTTGGGATTAGCGGCCAGCATTCCAGGAACTGGGCCGTCCATGGAATTAGCAAGAACAGGAGCGTTCTAGATAAGGGAGCTGCAAGCTGAGTGGAACTGTGGCCAGGACTGAACCTTGTATCTTAGGGTTTTACCTTTCCCACAAAGGTGGCTGCAACAGGAGAGATATTATTGCAGTCCCTCTGTCTAGAAGCAAACTACTTATGGCAAGTCCCTGACCTGCAAACGATTCCCATTATTTGCACCAGTCAATAACAAAGTAAAAGCAGCCTCTACCCCTTTGACAGAGTTTTTTCTTGCTCATGGTATTCTATGCAGTTTGTTTGATGATACCAATAGTTTCTGCACAGGCCACTTGTCCTTGAAAAGACACTGTGATTTTTGCAGTAAGAAGTGCCACCATCCCACACACACCAGAGACAATTTAGAAATTACCTACTCAGAGCACAGTATGATGAAAATACCACCCATAATTCTGTTCTAGTTGGGATTTCTCTAAGTCAGGGTAGAAATATAATTTTGCCTTCCTCACAGCTGAGGTGGAGACAGTAAAGTTTGTTAACACTACAGTAATAAACCAACTGCTTCGTACCGCAGAGATGAGATGATAGTCAGCTGCTTTGCTTAGTTACATCCAGAAGTTCATCTGATTCACTTTCTTTCAGTTATACTTTGGCTTAGAGACAAGAGCCCCATCAGTTTCAATGGAATTATGCAAGATTTGTCTGAATGGGACAGCAAGTCAGACCATTTAAAATTAAAATTAATATTACAGTGTTCTCTTATAACAGCATTTATAGGGTCTTTACTGTAAAATGCTGACTATCTTCAACTAACTCAGAGCCCAGTTGTGTGAACAGGCAGTGACACTGGAAGGTGGTGCAGAAATAAGAATAAAGAGCATCCCATGAGTATTGTGATTCATTCACCCAGTTATATGATAAGCTCTGGGTCAGAGATTGACGCAGAATTTCAGGAGCAGACTTCCCAGATATCCTCTCAACTATTACTATCTAAATGAAAGCTGAAGAACTTTTCCATATCTCTTTATTTTCCCAGGTGAGAACAGAGAGTGAGGTAAGGACACAGATTTAAAATGAAGCTACAACTGTTTAGCTCTAATCTTGGAGTGCCCTTGTGCAAATTTGGAGCAACAATGGTATACTGACATTGAATGAAAGAAAACAGGAACCGAGGGAACTGAACATACTGAAGGAAACAGAGTAGATTCAGGTTCAAATTCCAGCAGTTTCAGTGGTCACAGACATGGTTATATTTAGAGTACATTCATATATAACTATAAAACTGATGGAGGGGAAGGCAAAAATGCAAGAGAAGGTAAGAATCATTGCCCATACACCAACTTCCTCCCCTGCCACCCAAACAAACAAAGCTCCCAAGAAAGTTATAGTTTAGGAATTAATATTTTATCATGCCAAAGGTTTGAATATCAGAAGGAATTTCTGTGATAATCTGTCATGGATTTTTTTGCCAACCGTTATTGTATTAAGCCTGCAATCTCTATTTGATTCACAACATATTTTTTAGACAGATATCCTACTTTGATTTAAAAGTTTCATGCAAATTATGAAATTTGTTTTCATTAAGCCTCATTCAGAAAAGTTTGAAAAAGTATGATATTCTGATATTTTTATGTAAATAAGCATCTTTTCCCTTAAAAATTACCTTTAGAAATATAAACTAGCAATTGAAGAAATGTTGATGAAACCAAACAAAAATACTTTGCTTTACCATACATTGTTTTTCCAGTGATCTCCATTTACAGTTTTTGTTGATGAGTTTTTATCATTCATCCTCATTTGATAGGATCTTCTTAAATCTCAAAATCTCCAAAGTATGGAAAAATCATCTGTCCTCTAGCCCAGCCCAGGAGCAGTGCTGCCCATCACTCTTGTCAGTGTGCTACTGCTTTACCCACCTGCTGTTACTGTGAATGCTTTTGATGGATTCATGCATTTTTAACAGATCTGTTTCAAAAGTGGCTATTGCCTAGAACAAAAAAGAAGTATCTGTTCATAACTGTATCAGCAATAAAATTTTACTGTAAGAGGACATGGCAAATTTACTTGTTAACTTTTTTAGTTTAACTTATTAAAATCAACAGATGCATTGAAGTATTTCTAAAGGCTGTTAGAACAGACTGGAAAATTAATAGGACAAATTCTTTGTTCTATGACAAATTCTAAGTGTATGAAAATTTGTTTTAAATTAGAGCAAAACCCATATGGCCTAGAATTTCTGCAAAATTAATCTTTTAATTTGGGAACAGTCTTTCCAAGTTCTGCAACTCCTTTGGGACAAGGAGATGGAGGGAGAGACTGGATGTAGAAGAGAGAAGACAAACTCCTAGTCTTTGGATGGAAGTAGCAGTCTCTGGGCCATGCAGAGAACAATAGCCCAGAAGTCAGGGAGACAAACACATTCCACCTAAGCTGCTTATATAAATTGGGCTGGAATCAGGGCTGCCAGCACTGGGTCCCCAGGAACTCCATACCCATGGGTTCCATTAAAGCAATCACTGCACTTACTGTCCACATATTTTGAAGCAACATGGAAATAATCCATACTATAAGATGTTGGAAATCAGTATAAAACTGCTCAAATAGAATTCTCAGCCCAGAGATAAAATGAACAAGAGAGCAATGCACATGACAGAATCCCAGTATAGAGATGCAAGTCCTGTCTCACTGTCATCTAAAATGAGAAATACCAGCCATCAAAATTATATGTTTATGCAAAGTCTTCCCACAGCTTCTCCTGCAGATATATGCTGGCTGCACTATACCTTGAGCTGGGCAGCAGAGTCCTAAAAGACAGGTCTTCCAAAGGGCAGCTCAGGAGTAGCAGCCAAAGGAGTGACCTGACACACAGGCTAGTTCTCAGTACTGCACCCCTTGGTTTCTGGGAAGAACAAGATGACTGGATGACACAAACTGGTTTGAACACAATGCAGTGTTCTCTATATTCCAAGTATGTCCAGAGCTACCAATCTCTCAAATACATATAGAAACAAAAACTGCTATGTACATATTTTTAGCTACACTGTCCTACCCACTCCTCTAGCATTGTTTCTATGCAGGGAAGCTGGAAATGGATTAGTGGAGACCTTTTGTGCATTAGCTATTTTAGTTGGAGTGGACACTACTCTGGGTTCATCCTTAAGAGGGGCCCATTCTGTCCTGTTGCTATTGCCATGGTGACAAAAGTGGCCTGAGTCTAATAAGAATTAAGGCATCCTTCCTTGACATTTGCTTTCAGTAGGGGCACATGATGGCATTTTTTACTGTCAGAATACAGAGAGGACTCCAGTCTTATCTAGTCTTTAGTGTGCTACTCTAAGACAACCCAAAAAAACCAAAGCAAATATTCTTACAGGTGCTTCTGAAGGTCATGGAAGTCAAGGAATTAGTCACTAATCTTGGGAAGGTATCAAATTCAAGCTTCACTAAGTTTACAGATTCCACATTTTTCCATAAGTGAGAAATTAACAGAAAAGTGAAGCTGCTCATTACGTTTTCATGGTTAATTAGAATTACTGCTTCATGTTTTGCTCACCTGAGCTGTTGTCTTGCCTTGCTCCAGTGTCCTACTGTCATTTTCACTCTTCTGCATTACATTCCTGTTTTCAGATATGAACCTGGGTGACTCTGGGACACAATTGTCCACTGGGAAAGACAGGCTTTCAGGGTCAGGTAGTGGTGAAGCACTGAGTTCTGCAGGAGGACTGTA
>NW_008679889.1:19736-26957 GCF_000695815.1 Acanthisitta chloris | reverse complement strand
AAAGGATCAAGACTTACACGGTTTTGGTACACAGAAAGATCAAAATAAAACTAATGCACTGTAAGTAGACAGACAGCTATTGACTAAGCAAGAAGTATGGTTTAGCTATGCCTCCTGGCATATTTTGACCGAAAGAATTAAATTCCTAAAAACAAATTTCACTCTCTCAACAGAATCTCAACAGGTTCTTCTTTCCACATATTTAGCCTCAGTGCAATTTGCTGCTTCTCTTTTTTTTTTTTTTCTCTCTTTAGCCAAGAGCTAAACATATTGGGAAATTCAGCTACAAAAAGATAGCAAAGTATCCTGCTGTTCAGTCCTGCTAGGAAAAGCCCAGATACTTGTCAGCCCCACAGTGACATCTATAACAGCAGCCTCAAATTTTTTTTGTTTCATTGCTACCCAAGCATTAGGTAAGCAAAACCCCACAGAATTACAGGGAAATCCTGACTGCTCACAGAAAGATTAAATGACATTCAAAATGATGAAATATTGCTTTGTTGCTGAATACAAGGGAAGAAATATTAGCAATGAAAAAGGTTTTGCATTTCACCACATTCTAAAAAACAAACACTGAAATAATACTCTCTGCAAGAATCACTGTAACTATCATCCATTGGTCTTACAGTATACAAAAAATTGGTTTCTAATTGGAAACCTAGCAGAGCAGCACAACCCAGTTTTATAAACAGATTTTTCTCCTCCTTTGCACAAGGGTGAAATTAATTCTTTTTGAGAGGGTTGACCATTTTTCCCTATTTCAGTGCCAATGAAGCCTCATTTGGAAGACACATGAGATGCAAGAGAGTTGCTAGATCTTTATACAGCTAGGAAGGTATCTCACCCTTTGTATGTTTGTAGTGCTTATCTCCCATAATCATTTCTTTCAGGTTCTACACTTAAATATCTATGAAAATCTCATAGCAAGAAAGGAGAAACTTGGGAAAAATCACAACACAAACTTCCAATGCTCATTATTAACCACTGTGATCAGTGGAAATACAGTAATGCACCTAAACATTAACCAAAGCACACAAAACAACTGATCTGAAAGAACTGGAATGGTGAGATCAGCTACTCACTATTGTGAGTAATCCCACAGGTCTGCAAGTCAGTGGGACTTGAGTAGAATGACTGTCAGTGAACACACTCTGGGTCACATGTGGAAAGTATTCAGTTAATTTCCAGTGAATTTGTCACAGATGAGGTGCTTAGAAACCTATGCAGTTGTGACAGGTACTGAATGTTTGCAACCCTAGATTGAGCACAAAAAATGGCAGAGAGAAAGAGACAACATAAGGAGAAAGGGAAGGACGACACAAGCATGTTATATTTTATAAGACAACTGGTCATTAGGTTCTCAGCATGGCAATCATGGTTAAGCTTCAGAACAATGTGTAGCAATTTCCCTGTTCTTTTTTCCCTTTTAACAGTAAAATCATGACATGGTGTCTGTCATAGCAAACTCAAAGGACATAATCAAGCAATATTCCACAGCCTGACATTCAGAGACTATAAACCCGTTGGAAACTGAAACTCACAAAGTATTTCTGTGAGTAGGGAAGTGCCCCTCCTCCTCTGTCTCTAGAACCTTTCCTTTCTGAGCCTCCTTTCTTCTGCAACACTCTTGAAACAGGTTGTTCCTGATGGTGAGGAGAAAGTGCTTTGCATTCGCCTTTGCTGACATCTATTGGAATGAGCAATAATAAAGAAGGGAGTGAATTTTCAAACAGGTACTGCCCAGAAGTACACACACTCCAAGGAAAAGACAAGACATAAGAAAGCAAAGGTCCACCTGTTCAACAACTGAAGAGGCCCATGGCTATGATCTGAGCCCTAGAAGGGGACCTGAGGTGCTGCAGGATGACAGGCAAGATCAGCTCTGATTCTTTCAAGCAAGCAAAACACTTTGCCTGGGCCAAATTCAGGCAGCCTGGAAACACCTAATGCAGGATTTTGGCAGTTACAATGACTAAACAACAATAATTCTAACCAACTAGTATTTAAGTTGCGTCTTGATGAATGGGAAGAAGTAATCTTATGCTTGTATGAAGCATTCATAGATAGAGTTTTATGTGGCTCACATCTCCCCTTGCACAATACAGTAAAATACACATCCATTTGTCACAGCAGTGTCAGGCTCAGGTACAACAACTATGCTCAGTAGCTGTATTATAGGAGGTCACAAACCAATTCCACCCCAGGAAGTGACTGCTGCAGAACATAGGATGAGCACTGACAGACTGAACAGGAAAACAAAGAAAACATACCACATGCCTCCTAAGATTTCTCAACGTGGTAGTAGCATTACCACAAGGTGTCAGCACGGTAAGGAAAAACTGTGCTGGTATTTCAAATCCCTCCTCAGAAGCTCAGTCCCTAATAAAGACAACGTTAAAACTTACCCAGATGAGGACAACATCTGCTAAGAGTGGAAGGTATGGGGATAGTGGCTTGCTACTCATTCTTTTATGTCCCACACAATGGATATAAAAATGGTATCTGTCATAGTGAGTAGCTTTTATTTTGGTATAGATATTAGCCTGTATTGTAGTATTTGGTTCATACGGTAATATTTACAGGGTTAGAGTTACATGTTTCACAGTAACTGCAGGATTTTGGGAAGGAGACCATTAAGTATAGCTTTCTAGGGAAACTTTATGAAGTGCTTATTTAAGCTTTAAGGATTATCTGCAAACAGCAAACTTGCCATAAAATTCCTTGAGAAGAGGACTTGCACTAGGATATTTCATGACTCTATTCAGTTATTATGGAACAAAACACTCATTCTAAAGTTAGAAGCCCCCATTTTTCCTTTTCCTGTCTCACTGTTCCCAGATTAACAATGCTAACATGTCGTGGCCATTATGGCTAATACACACATAATTTTACAATGAATGCAGTTCAAGAATCTACTGCCTACCTGCCTACATGAAGAACCTGAACAAGGAAATGAATCAGTACAATGGGACTCTACCTGTACACAGTGTTCCACAACAGGATGTGATCTCTTATGTGGTTTGCAGAGACGACCAGTGAAAAAGCAGACTTGGCAAAGGTCAAAATTGAGGCACTTCAAACAGCGATACCTGCGAGGGAAAACAAAAGGATTGTATTACTTCCCCACAAGTAAGAAGTTGGTGTAAATGAGTAAATGAGCTTGATTACTGGAAATCCAGATCCCTGGACCTGAAATGCAGACTAGCACCTTTGTTAAAATAATAATTTTCCTTACCATTCTCTGAATGTAAGTTATTGTGTCCAGTTACCAGCTTATCTCTATTTGCTGCTCTCATGGGACTATAATATTACTACATGATTGACATAGGATTTGCAAGCAAAAAACTAAGAATGCAAGAAACTAAATCTGCAAACTTACTATTAATAAGTAGAGAATAACAGTAAAATGCTTTTCTGAGCATTCTGTTCAGAAGGTAATGGATAGTGTTCTTTTTATACCACGATACCATTTTATACCATTACTTAGATGAACATGATGCTAAGATGGGTAAGTTAACTACCCAGTTAATACAACTGGCTACAGGACAAAGAACTAAGAAATGAGATATACAGGTTTAATTGGCTTTACCTCTGAACTGCAAGTTTACCTTCAGGAATTTTTCATAATCAAGTCTGTGCTAGTGAGCTAAAGAGAAGCAGGATGCTTGAGCACTAGTCTGTGATGGTTCTCTGTTCCCCTCTGTTACTGCCTAAATTAGATTATGTCAAAAATTTGCTGCTTAATACATCAGTTATAGCCTGTAAGTTATGCAAACAATGGTAAGAACTATTTATGTGGATGCTAAAGACCACTGACGCACCTGAGGCCTGTAATGGGAAAAACTTTGCAGACTCTACATCTAGCTTGGTGAGAAACCATTTCTGTAGCTGATAATCTGTAACATGTAGGGAGCCACAAGAGAACAGCAGGTTCTGATCTCAGCCAAGACAGGAATTTTTCTTCATCAATAGCTGAATTCAGAACCTAGAAAAAAATACATGTCTCAGGTTCATACATTCACTTGAAAAGAACTGGTGTCTCATCTACAATTCCTAATAAAAGCTCTGACGTTAGACTTTGCTAGGATAGATTTTCCATTCATGTAAAATGTTACATGGTTCCAAAGGTTTTGGAATAAATGCAAGAGTCTTCAGGAGTATCTTACTGGGCATCTCTTCTATAGATATAAATCCTCCTATATTGTGAGACTGATGATCAGCCCTGCCCCTTAAAAGTAGATACTTGTGCATGTTATGTGGTGATACGCTTATAGTTTTAATCAATCAGAAACATTCAAAACTATTTCCCAGGACATCAGACTTTTACTCACTCCATGGAAACAGTCATGAGCAGCAATTTCCACAGAAGACTGAGTGCAGCTTTCTCCCACAATGGCTGGGATCTGCATTAAGAAAAAAGCCTCTGAAACACCTCAATAAAAACCAGATGTTCCCATCATGCTCTGCTGAGATGGTGGCAGGACACAGATGGTAAAGCATCTATAGAAATGCCATTTTACATACCATTATGAAGAAAACCCATTCATATTAATGCCATCAATATGCAGTTCCATTGTTCAGTATGTGTCAGAATGATTTGTTTCAAACTCACTTACTGAAATGGATCAACATACTGTGTTGCCACGCTGTAATACTGAAGGACAATGGGTTTGAACCTCAGGGGTCACTTTCAGATCACATTTTCAGCACCAGTTCAGCTGGAAATACCTGTATGCCAAGGCATCTTCCTGCAACTGCGAGATATTTGAGTGAGTACAGACATCTGAAGTTTGGAGTTGCTTTAGGACTGCGCCACCTGAGCCACCCAGGACCTGTAAGCTCAGGCAACATGAATGTGCAGAGGCAAGTGGTTACTCTGATTAAGAAAAGGGACAGAATTTGATTCCTTTACCTACTTTGCATGGTAGCTATGTCCACAGAGTGTCCTATTGAATTCAGCTCCCCCGCCACAATCAGACATAAAATGTATCGATAACATATGTTTTTTCTCATAGAATAGTACACTCCTACAAAACCTGTTGTGTAACTGTATTGCATTGGCATTACCTGATTTAAGTCTGTTAGTAGGCTTCTCAGGGCACTACGGGTAATCAAGGCCATTTTCTCACGAAGGACAGCATAAAACCGGAAGAAAGCTGAAAATGACAAGAGGAACAAAACTGGAATGCTGGCATAGCCCAAAGTGTCTTCAAGCTGCTATGGTGATTGCAACCTACCAAATAAACTCCTCAAGAAAGTTCCACTTTATTATCTACTTAACAGGCTCTCAGTGACTGCTGTGACAATACTTTCTTCCTACAGCAATGCAAAGAGAAGGTAAGCAAGGAATTTATGGCAATACCTTATTGCTGGCATAGTCAGGTAAGTTGAAAGGAAGCAATGAGTTCACTCTCATGGCATTAAGAAAAATATTTAAATATGTTTACACAAGAAATTTCCTATTTAAATTGTAATTTGGAAGGAAATACACAGTATGCAGTGGGAGAGCATAAGGTCAATATTCCAGTTGTGGTCCGTTTGTTCTCCATTTTGACCATTTAATTCAGGCAGAAATCTTTGTGCTGCACATTGCACTGGGCTACCTTGATCTGTTATACTTACTTCTTTCAGCATTTTTGTCTAATGTCTAAACGTTTGATGGATCAAATAATAAAATTGTTTTCTAATTCAATGACATTTAAAACCAGGGGTTTTCTATTCTTTTCTGCTAGGCAAATAGAACTTGGCCTTCACTTTTAAGCTCTACTTATCTTAAACTTTACTATGACCTGTTCTGAGACTCCTTATGCAAAGATGGCTACAGATATTGATGGAAAAGTATTATTCTCCATCAGCCTTTCTCTACAACTAAGGAGTCAAGATAATTTAATCTTTGCATGGCAGAACTGTATTGTCTTTTAAAGCAAAAAAAAAATGTAATGGAGATTTTTCTCAATGTTCAGTATTTCAGGCAGTGTATAAAATAATACATTTCCCACCTCTGTATTTAGCCAGTAGAGTGTCTCCTGAAAGGGCAATTAGGGCAACTGCAGCAGATCTAGCTTTGACATACCCTGTTCCAGATCTAGGAAAATAAAATAAGTTACCGAGAACGTAAAAATTGAAACTTCTAATGACTAACATACTGCTATGTTGGAAGACAACTTCAAAACTCATATCCTTTTATATATATCAATATAACAGATGTCACATTTCAGTGATACGTTATGTCTAGAATCCTTTGTCTCTGAACGTACCTGCAGAGTTTAACGTTCCAAGATACCATGCAATCATAAAACAAATAGACAATGTCTACTTCATAGACCTCACATTCCAAGTAAATTATCATTTTACATTTACAATCCATGTCCTAAAATAATTCTGCTCTTCATTTGTGGAAAGCCTTCCCAAATATGGAAGTGAATATAGGATACAATCTAGTTTTTGTATTATATCATCAGGCAGCTTCACTATGGCCCCAGACCTGCACTGAGTGTTTCTTGGGCTGATTCCATTTAATTTCACTACAAGTCAGTTTAATTGAAAGAATAGATGCAGGAGCAGGACTTTAGCTTTGACTGTTACATAATTAAATAGTGTAGATTAATTTAGAACCCAACTTTGTGACATAGGCACCTAATGAAAAAACAATTCTTTTTTTGTGAAGACATGCAGACATGAATTGGAAACCACAAATAAGAAATCCTGGAATTCTATATTTAAGATATCACTTTTGCAAAGCTGTATTGCACTTCAGAATATCACGACATAAAATTGTCTTCAGGAGTCTTTAGATAAGCCCATACTGCAGAAAGCTGCAATATAGTCTCTAAAGTCTGAGCTGCATGAGAAATTGTTGGTCAAAAATTTCTAGATTTTGAATTTGTATATTTAGTTTCTCCAGAACTTTCACAGGAAAAAAAGTCCAAGACTGAAGCTAAAGTATACAATTAAAACTCTTTAAGATGTTTATGTAAGCTTATTTAGTAAACTACCATATAAACATGGAAAATTCTTATGTGCTCCTCTTAGGAAATACTTTTCAATGTTAATAGCAGAGAATAGCACCCGACAGAGAAAACATGATTCAAAGAAAATGGTAAGAATCTTCTTTTCTATCCAATACACATGTCAAGAAGCCTGTGAATATTTTTTAGAAGAAATCACAGCAAAAAGAAAATTACATAGTCCTAAGAATCCAGAATAAAAGACTAACATAGT
>NW_008679889.1:0-19713 GCF_000695815.1 Acanthisitta chloris | reverse complement strand
TACAGTGCACACAAATTACAAAATACTCCTGATGTTTCTAGCTGAATTTCTTAATGCAGCAGTTTATTCTTAGCCTTAAATGATTTTCTAAGTACAAAAAAATTCATAACATGGGACCTTAAGAAGTAGCAATCATATTATTAATTAATAGTGTTTCAAGAAAATGTCCTGCAAACCATTTTCATCTCACTGACTTTCAGTAAAAAAATTTGCTCTGATGTAGAAGGGAATAAATTTAATCTGTGGTAAATAAACTGTAGAATGAACTTAACCTTTGTCTTTTAAATCTGATACAATCACAAACCAATTCTGCCTTTAGTGCATTAATCCATTATTCACAAACAATACATGAGAAAAATACACTCTGAGTTGTTTCCTTATTATTCCCAGAAACTATTTGCTGTTCACAGGAGTTGACCAGCTTAGTTAGGAGACATCAATTTTGTTTCATAATTGGTCAATGAAACAAAAAGGATAACGGCAAATTCTTGACCTGTGCATGGTACTGTCATCCAGAGGCAAATACAGATTCCTTTTTAGGAGTGTATCAAAATACCATGGGAGTCAGAAGAGCTACTCTCTGTAAAGCTGTTCCCAGAAAAATCAGCCTGGACTGGCAGAAGTCTGGACTTCCAGACAGTTTTGGAAACATTTGACCACTGTTTCTTTGATACAGCTTTGTGCCTCATATTCTTACAGTTAAACTACTCCTAGTGTGTCTACCAAGCAAAATGCCATCAAAAAGCAAGAGTTTCATACAGAAATGGTATTAGAATGGTAATTAGTGTCGCATTACTTGAGGTGGGAGATAGATGACCTTTAAGGTCCCTTCCAAAGAAACATTCTATGATAATTCATGATGGATTTACACGTTTTCTTCTTCTCACCTGTCATACACGGCAACTAGGAGGCTCAGCGTGAATTCAGCAGCTCTTGGATCTACCTGGCCTGGTTTTTCTAATCTTGCCCTTTGGAACAGTTTCATCAGCATTCCAGAGATCTGCTGCACATTCAGAGAAACATGTTCTTCCCTCTGGCTCTGTTCACTTGATAGGATGTGCTGAATCAGAGAAACATCAACCAAATCCACTGTGGGAAAATTAAGGGAGAAATGAATGAGGATCCCTGCCTTTTCATGAGTGGAAACGTGACAATATTTATTAGAAATGCCTAGCCAAGACAAGTCTGTAAAATGAAGTCTAAACCAGTGTGCAACACAAAAAAGATTCTCAGATTATTATCTGAGAAAGGTCTTGCTGAGTTTATGAATGTAGCAAAACTTGTGAGGCTACAAAGATAGAACAACTCAATTAAAATTCCCTGAATGTGATTTTGGGCTAAATATGAAGGGGAGAAAACAGCATGATTAATTACATCCAAATTGTAGAGGAAAATGTTATGATCAGCTGCATCCAAATTATAGACATAGGTTTTATTCTACATATAGATAGCATAAAACTGCACAGTTTTACTGCAGGAGAAAGCTCACCTGGGACTATGAAAACATTTTCTGCTTTGATCTAAGCTTCCTCGTCACGCTCAAATACAAAGAGAAGGGAGGTACTATGGCCAAGAAGGGGTAAACAGGCTTTATTGTAAATTTTTCATGGAATAACTAATATCCCATAGGAAGAGAGCTTATGGCTTCTTAAAGGTCACATTCAGTACCACAAAGGCATGATCAATTAGTATTAACACCAGAAGAGAAAGGCTGTAGTAGACTGAAAGTCTGTAGATTGCTGAAGAAGCAGAGAACCTAGGTCACCTGTGGTCTTTCCAGCACAGATAGGAAAATTACAGTGTGACACACTGGTGAAACTCAGTCTGGAAACCCATGAGCAATTCTAGCCACCAGTTTTCAAGGAGGAATAGAGTAACTGGGAGGGATTATCTGAGTGGCTAGAGGAGACATGGAGGACCAGGCAACAGAGGAAATGAAAACCAATACCTGTGTACATTGGTACTTCCACACTGACACACAGCACCAGGCAGATTTACCATATCAGAGCTGAGATCAGATTAAATATATTTATGTAAGAGCATGTCCAAATGAAAAAATATATGGCCAAGGCAAACAAACTAGTCACCTTTTCTGTGCTACCCTGAAGAGCTCACTTGCAATGTTGTGCATTGTCAGCAACAGATTGTTTCAGAGCGAAAACCCAATATTTCCATGAAATTCAGCCAAATACGGAATTTACATCCACTAATTTCAAAGTGAGCTAGGTGACCAGGACTTTATTCCACAATTCTTTGCTTGCACAGCATTCTCCCTCACTTCAAAGACAGGGAGAATGAATGCTAGCCATGGGTTTTCTGGTCTATTGTACTTTATTTTGCTCTCATGAATACCTACAGTATCAATAAGAGTGCCAGTCAATGCATTTTCAACAATCCATGATTATTTATAATAAATCAACTCTTAAGAAAAAACAGAAAAATTTGACATTTCACAAGCTTAATTATACACATATAAAGATTCATATTTGCCAGTGATGTCTACACAGCAGTGTTTTAGATTGTAGTAACAATTTGATTCTCCCATCATTTCAGAATTTTACTGACATTCAAAAGGGGAAAAAAACTCAATTTGTACATGAAGGACTATCTAGATTTTCAGTGTTTCTAATGCATTCTGAGATTCTCCGGTGGAAATGAGAGAGCAAAGTAGCATAATCACTCAGGGTGACAGCAATGCAAATTTTTACAGATTGTCTTCCCTGCAAAAGCACAGGATTCTCTTCAGCTACTAACACTGGCATAGACTTTGTACTGAGCGGAGTTTTAGGGCTGTTCTGTAGACGGAGCTCTGAACATCATTGAAAGCCTCTGTGAAAGAGAACAAACACATATTACAATGGAGTGGCTTGTTTAAAAATAATAAAATAAAGCCAAAAAGTCAAAACAACTGATTTTGGAGTTGGGAGTTGATCAAGAAGGAAAATTTGGGGGCAAAAAAAAAAGAAAAAAAAAAAGAAAAAATGTTCTTTTCTTTTCAATAACTTTTTGGGGAAAATGGTCTTCTTGTAACCAGTGACACAATGAGACTTTAGCCTAGAGAGCATACCTGCTTCTTTGGGAATGAAGTTTATTTGTGGGTCACAAAAAGGGTTATGCACTGCACATACTTTTAGCCAAGATCATATTGAAATCATATTTCTGCAGGCAAACCAGTTTCTTGATCAGAGATGCACTTCTACAAGGAACAGTTTTGTCAGCTCAAGGAACAGCACAGCAGGGTTATTGTTTTGGATGCATATTGTTTCAAGGATTAAACAAATCTTCTGTCAAGATCAACACCTGGGACACTTGCAGAAGAAAAAGCAATTTACCAGAGCAACTGGCTTTTGATATCTCTGCTTAGTAATCCCACTCAAACTGCTTGACTAAATCCCATACCCTTACATGATTTCAGTTTATTTCTTTCACATCACTAGAGGATGTTTTCCCGAGTGGAAAGTAAGGGCTGCTAAACATGACCTATACCTAATATTTTACACACATACCTAGAACTCCATGATCAAAAAGAAAGGTCTGTTCACTAAACTTTAGAAACTAGAAAGAGATTTATCAGTTCTCCTCCTCTCCTCAGAGACTCATTCTCCCTGCACTTCAGAGAGGAAGAGTTACTCACAGTTGATTAAGGTCAAAGACAAGCAACATATATGCATAACTGAGTAGAAATAACTCACAAAACTATCTACCTGTTCATTCTGGAAATGAGCCAATCTGTGTGCAATGGCTTCCCACAAATGTACCAGATTAATGTTAAAAGTCAGCAAATTATGAGCTCTGATGGTTCCCAGATGATGCCTAAACTATAGAAAGAAATCAATAACTGCTATACCATCTGTTTAGTCCTGCTCTTGTCATACTATGTTTTGTGATATTATTGGAGATGTAGTGTAGCATGTCATACAACGTGAAAAATGAGTTTTTACTTCCACGCATCGTCAACTCTCTTTCTTCAGTAAACTGATCCAAAGCCCTTCTGAAAGTTACAAAAAAACTCCCACAGTTTTCAGTAGGCAGTGTATTAAATTCCAAATGCTTATTTTCAAATACAAATGCTAGAAATATACACATGGATCCAACTCAAACACCTTCCATGTGCAAGATGACTTTCTAAGTGAAGGGAATCTGTTTCAGTAGCCATCTGCTACTCAATTCAGGTCCATCCTTACAGACAAAATGTGGCCTCAAAGTAGGACATTCTGTGCCTGTCAAGCACAGTTCCAGAATTAACTTGTGAGAGCACAGAAGTAAAATAGCAAAGAAAAAAAAGCCCAAATAAAATACAAAGATTATTATTTATGACAGGCTATTTAGGGGCATGAAACTCTTTTATTTCTCCTAGGAATGGATCTTCCCCTTTGGAGAGAAAACCAGCAGGCAATCATTCTGCAGTGGGTCAAATTTCCCCTCAAGAAGCATAAATGCCCTTTGTTGAGAAGCTGACAAAGGAGTTCCTGCACATACAGAATGGTGTGTTGTTTCCTTCATCTTCAGCTGGTTACTTGCTAGTTCTGCATTTTGTGCTACTTGTTCTGTAGCAGATGAAGTATCTGCTAAGATTTTGCACTCAAAAAGGGGGTGTATGACCATCCTTCATGCCTATTTGAAAACATGGGGAAAAACTTAGCATATATTATAAATTAGGGAACATGGCCCTCGTGTGCCTGACCATTCCATGAGCCAATGTGATAATGGCAAGGAAGGTGACAGGACAGATCCAAAAGTAAAGGTAGGACATTACAGCTGTGTAATTTGTCATTTATGTGCTACAGCACAGAGCTTCTGAAGTTGGCATGACTTCATTACAATTCAGTAGTTTCTGTTCAAAAAGACACCGAAATGCCACTCGAGAAAAGCTGGGAAAAAATATTCAGTAGTTTCTGTTCAAAAAGACACAGAAATGCCACTTGAGAAAAGCTGGGAAAAAAATAAGAAAAACCCTTACCCTCCAAGTCTGGATCCATTGGAAACAAACAGACAGCATTAGGCATTCTATAATAAAACAAACCAAAGTGTAAAACCACATGTTCTAGACAGAGACATATTGAACCTTTCAAATAAAACCTTTTAATCTGAACAATTTATGGGATGCACTGCAGAAATTAAACAGAATTACATAAAACAACCTAATAGTTTTGGTGCCATGTGCAGAGAAACACCAGCAAATTGCAAGCTCTCTGCCCAGTATAAAGTAGGAGCAACTTGAGGAACTGCAAAATTGTAGCAGGGCAAAAACAATTCCCAAAACAGTTTCAAGTACAGGAAGTGGGATCTTTCACTATCAAGAGTTTAGTGTTTATGTGCAGGATTACTACACAGTCCATAGTGTATAACTTTGGGTCACACAGGTCACATTTCCTTTTTATCAGACTCTTCCCAACATTCATTGACTGCAATTGCTCACAAATATTTTCTAAGTTTTTCAAACAGAACTAAAGTTTTCGGCTGAGCTGACATTATTTCTTATTGAGTTGATATGGAAGGGAAAAAGGAAGCATAACCATAAATCTACTTATTTAAACAGCCCTGAAAGCAAAAGTAATTATGTCCCTCATAATAATGGAAACTGAGTATCTCCCCTGAGGATTTCATTAATGCTCTAAACTACATATTTTAAACACAAAAATTATAAATATTAATTAAATATAGTAACTGTCTGTAACTATCTTTCAGCTGACATTACAGTTGAAAAACACTAGGTATGACAGATCTAAGTTGCATGAGATTCCAGAGGCCACATAGATGGCTTACTGTGGAGGAAAAAAAGGGAAATTTTGCTAGAATAAATAAAAAAAAAAAGTTGAAAATTGACTAAAACTTAAATAATAAATTTGGTATTAAATCTGAACTTAAACAAATGTTCACTTAATTACATTTTCCCAGTGAGAATCATTGATCATTTGTCATAAACATGACAGAATACTGGCCAATTATGAAGAAAAAATATTCAATGATCTATAATTATAGACTCTGCCATAAATATGCTTCTCATCATTTTAATAAAAAAAAAAAGTTGAAAATTGACTAAAACTTAAATAATAAATTTGGTATTAAATCTGAACATCTGAACATGTTCACTTAATTACATTTTCCCAGTGAGAATCATTGATCATTTGTCATAAACATGACAGAATACTGGCCAATTATGAAGAAAAAATATTCAATGATCTATAATTATAGACTCTGCCATAAATATGCTTCTCATCATTTTAATTGGTGAAAGCTGCAACTTTGTTCTTCAGTCTCCAAATAACTTAAATCTAAATACTTAAAATGATGGGATACAGATTTGCTCTAATAACCTTTTATTAAAGACTACAATGCCACAGTTTTTATTGAAGTTCTTCTTTGAAAGAAATACCACTATGTTTCTTTTCCATTATTCTTCTATTTTCTTCCATACTAAGGTTTAGAGCTTGGACTCAACCCTGGGTTCTGCACGACTACAAGCTCTGCCCAGCATTTACACAGACATGTAATGTTATGTATATATACACATGCAAACATATATGCAGTATATATGCCAATATGATTCAATTGCTCCTAAAATGGGTGTAGTAGTAGATGCTTCTGTATACCCTGACAGGAAAGTGCATTAGGGAAATCAATGAAACCAGAAGATTCCAAGCAAAGAATTAAAAGTGTTTAGTGATGTAGCAAGCTAAAAGGTAAACTTACAAACTCACAGCTTGTCTCATGTTTTCCTCCCTTTTTTCTCTCTGCATCAATGGTACACAAAGCAAGAGGATGGGATGAATGTAAAAACAGTCAGGTTAAACTCACCTAAATTAGAACTCATGAGAATTTTCTTTCAAATAAGAGCAGAACCACTGACCTACTAAATGCATAATCCATGAGTATTTGATACTGTAAGATGACAAGATCTCTATTGAGTACAGTGCAATGTCTAACATTTAAATTATCCATATGGATAAGTCCCCTATAGCCTTGTACTAGGGTATTCAAAGTTTCAAAGTTAATTATGTGTTCATGTGTTTTACCAAACTGGCCATCATTGTACATCATACCTATGAATTCTCCCCAAAAAAAGGTTCATGTGTTTTACCAAACTGGCCATCACTGTACATCATACCTATGAATTCTCCCCGAAAAAAGTTACAAAAGACATTATTAACATATGCACAGTATACATTTTTATATACACAACTCTGTGGACAGTCCAGATCTTGACTGCAGTAGGAATGCCTGGATGAAATTAACAGGATCTACTTCAGTGTGAGCATATCTACTTTATAATTAAATTAATATGAAAGAAGAAGCAGTATACACTGTTTCAGTCAGTGTGTTATATTTCAGCTACTTGTGCCCTTTAATAATGAAAAACACAGAAAAAAATCAAATTTATGTATGAATGTACAGGAAATAAACTTTTACAATTATAAACCCTGGTCTCATTAACACAAATGCTCCCATGTGCAGAACAAGAGCAGCCTTTTCATTGAATTCTATTGGAATGCGAAAGAAAAGTAACATTTGATTACTTATCTGTCCTTTGTTTGCCTTACAGGTTCTCAGAATATGTACTTTAGCAAAGAAAACAAATTTTAAGCATGATACACAAGTTACAGTACAGAGAAAGACAAGCCAGAAGAACTAAGGCAGAAACCTCCCAATAGACTGACTGACTTGATCACAGAAACTTTTCTTCTTTTGAAATCAGACAACATATGCTGAACACTTTAAATATGCATAAAATAACCTACAATTACTTCTGTTTCCTGTGAAGGGTGAAAACAGTCTATGTTGTGTTCAAAGGCCAAAATTATTGTCTCCTCTTAAATGCAGTAGCTGTGCTTACCTTTCTCTCATTACTTACTAAAGACCCAGAAGTCAGATGACAGCACCAAAGAGAAGTCCAGTAGTTTTATAGCACTTAAAAGTTGACTTCAAGGCACAGTTCTAAAGGTTTTGCTTTTAAATTAATGCTGCTCACAACAAATGCCTGGAAAGGCCCAGATCAAAGTATCAGGTATTTGTTTAAGCAGTCAAAACAGAGAACACTAATTAATTAATAATAAATATCCTGAATTATTAAAGATAAAACTTCTTTGATCTTTGTTTCAAAGCAATTTTTTTAAGGTTGGAGTGCAATGTTTCTAAATTGAGGGGCCTTTACTAAGCATCTCCCAGTTGCTGAGAAACAACGTGATAGACACTGAAAATGAGGTGGAAACTGCAGCAAGCACAGGGGGCTGGAACAAGGATAGACACTGAAAATGAGGTGGAAACTAGCACAGTAATGCAGCAAGCACAGGGGGCTGGAACAAACAGCTGCTGCAGCTACACAAAGAAGAAAAATAGTAAGCCCTAGTGGTAATGCCTAGAACAAGAATAGTTCAGACCAGCCAGAAAGCTAACACTCTTCAGTACACCCAAATGCTAGGGTTTATGCAGGACACATACAACATTTGCAAGACACATACATTTAGCTTCAAGCCCTTTTTCATAAAATTTTTCAACAGTTACTCCAGCACCCAGGCAATAGGATTCATCAATGCTATGAATGTCCTGCATACACAGCATTACTCAGTAACTTGTGAGAAAATGGGTACAGGAAACTACTTGTTACTTATAGCAAACCCAAACTTGGTGATGACTCAGTCAATCACTGTATTACAACTTGTAACCAACTTTGAATATTTTACCATATTTCAGCTTTCTTATTTTTATTCTTTCTTTCTCTCCTAAGCAAAAGCTAGGAAAAGAAACTTTTCCATTCTATTATGCTTTCATGAGGGAAGACCTGAATTTCCCTGCAGGCCACTAGGCAAATCCAGTTAGAATAATTTAGAATACAAGACACATCTAAGACTTTTTTTTGTCTTTCTCCTCCCAGCATCTGAGCAGAAATTCCATGCCTGTGGTTTTCAGGTAATGACTCAGAATTCTGACAAGCCTGCTTGGGTATTGCAGAAACAGTTATTTTCCTTCTCATTAGCAGCTGTGCAGTGTTGGTGCTTGAATTGCAGCCTGTTAGAACTACTATCTCCACAGGCAGAATGAACGAATTATTGAGGAAAAGACTGCCAAATCATATTCCATATAGAAAAGAATGAATGTAAATACATATTAAAGAAGTTAATTTTCCTCTCCTGTCTTGGAGGAGCTATGGAACAAACCAGGTAGTTTGTAAAGACTACTGGTAGCATCCCTCCTTGCTATGCTCTCCTGAGGCATCTGCCTCCAGATGCTACTCAGAAACTCAGCCAATTTTATGTGCATACACTGCTAGAAACTAATTCCCTGGGTATCACTTCCTCATGACATGAATGATTCCTAATCTCTTCCTTCAACACTATTTACAGCACCTGCCTCTACAACTTGAATGTGAACTCTTCCATGAAGACAACAGTATCTGTTCCTCTAAATGTTGCATCTCCCATATGCACTTCACATAAACCCCCACATTCTTCCAACTCCCTTGTGACACCTCAAGCTTTCTGAGCTCCTTTTCCTAAGAGCAGTGAGACACTCTCCTCATCCTGCCCAAGTCAGCTGATAAATAACAAATATACTCCTCTTGGTTTACTCATATAACAACAGGAAGTCTACCCCTCGTCAGAGTCTGAACCTCCACTTGAACAGAAATAATGAAGTCAAAGAATAGGAAACTTTTTATTTTGCTTTAAACATATCTGATAAAAAAGTAGCAAGTACAATAACATCTCCTTTAACACAGTCTCCACTTTTTAAGACACCAAAGACATGCAAGTGAAAGCTGTTCCTCGACAATTCTGTTTAGACAAGGACTTAATCAATTACATGTTTGACTTAAAACATACGTATTGTCTTGAAACTCATGAAATTAAAAAAACCCATGGAGACAAAAATTATCTTGTCACTAAGGAGATGTGTGGATGTGTATTTTTGTGTTAAAAATTAATTTTGCTAAGAAGATACATTATTACATAAGTACTGTGTTTCTATACATCTGAAACGAGTATCTGAAGTAATAAAACTGCTACTCTATGTGTGACAGTCGTGCTGAAAATTTTCATAGTATGAACTTTCAGACATTAAACTATGTTTTTTGCAACAGTTTATTGGTCTGAAGAAATAAGTCTGAAGGAAGACCTAATTGGTCTGAAGAAATTTTATTTATTTCCTGTAGGATGCACATAAAATCCCAGATTCAATAAAATCAGTAGGAATTTTACTTTGGCCTCCAGGTTAAGAATGCTATATTTACACTGGTTTTGAAATATTATTCTGCCTAGAGATTTCCTGTATGTTTTTACGAGAAAGAGACCACAAAGGCTATGACAATGTTTAGACTTTATTCGTACTTTACTCTTTTGAGCAATGGAGAGTTTAAGTCAGTATGGGAATTTCCAGAATTTTCTCTTCCAGACTGCTCTGGCTAAAGTGACCCAGCAGGCAAGGTTTCCATCTCTGTAAAAAAAAGCAAAAACATTACATATTTCTGCCAGCATCCTAAAATACTTACACATGCAGAAAGGTACGTAGGGCACTTCAGGAATACTTGAACACCTGATGTCACAAGAGTAGGCCACAACTAAGCAGCCAGCTGACAGCAGTGGGAAGGGCTCTGCCTAGTGTTTAATGCAGCCATAAGAGGAATGGGACAGCTCTACAGAAAAGCAGTGCCATGCACAGAGAGAGCAGACAGGGAAGGACACTCCTGTCTAACTGGGAATCTCCTGTCTGGGTTAATCAAAGTCATGATTACCCAAATAATTAAACCCTGCAATTATCAAGAATATCTTACGGTGTTTGTAATCCTTTCCTGAGAAACAGGCATGTATCAAAAGGCCTATGTACTCACTAGAGGCTCTGGGCATCAAGCTCCAAATAGTTTCCCCATTCTTCAGCCTCCCCTTAGTGGAGAAGAACAGCTTGTAGTACACTGATATAAAAGTACTGGAAATAATTTGAAGGATGGGAGAGAGAAAACTAACTAGGGAAAAGTGCAGTGATTTCAGAACCTGAGAATAAAGAAAAAAGTGAAAAAAACAAGACTAAAGCAATGCTTTAAAGTTCATTTGTTCTTATTTTGATGAATGAGGGCAGAGAACCTGAAAAGCAAATGAGGCAGTAAAAGCAAATTAGGTAGGAAAAGCAGCACAGAAAAAATGTGGGGGTTTTATTCTGCACGAGAAAAGCAGATTGTGGATTCAGGGGAGTTTTGTCATGGCATTATCATGTAGCCTATAGCCTTCTTTCAGGGGAGTTTTGTCATGGCATTATCGTGTAGCCTATACCCTTCCCACATACTCCTAAATATTAGGAAAGGAGTTGTTCTATAGATTTTTTTTCAAATTTCTCATATCATTGCACATTTAAAATAAAAATTAAGTCACGCTAAAGTTGCTGTGCTCTTAACAAATCAAAATGGCTTAATAATTTATAATGTAGGGATCTCTAAAAGATCTTTCATGTAATTGGAAGAATCTTGACCAAGATTGCCTTCTTGCTAGAAAGTAGAAATATCTCTTTTTTCAGCCTACTGCCTTTGTATAAATCTTGTATAAATTGTGATTGGCTGTATAAATCTTTTGTTCTTCTGACTGGATTATAGACTAAATATACTGAATGAAACTGTAACAAACAGAAAAAATGAGACCTTTTAGTTCCAATTTACAGTATTTTTTTCTCTGTTAGAAATTTAATTTATCATTTTTAGATAGTGAAGAATAATAAAATAAAGAATAGCTTCAAAAACATATAGGAGGACATAGAGTGAAAACGCTTTTTTTTGTTCTTCTGACTGGATTATAGACTAAATATACTGAATGAAACTGTAACAAACAGAAAAAATGAGACCTTTTAGTTCCAATTTACAGTATTTTTTTCTCTGTTAGAAATTTAATTTATCATTTTTAGATAGTGAAGAATAATAAAATAAAGAATAGCTTCAAAAACATATAGGAGGACATAGAGTGAAAACGCTTTTATAACAATAGGCTTCAAAAACATATAGGAGGACATAGTGTGAAAAAGCTTTCATAACAATAGTTACTTGGGTTAAAAAGGTTTTATATTAACTAATCACTTCAGATGAAACATGTCATGCTAAATGTATTATTTATGCTCAGCTTTTATATTCATGATCTGAGAATGACACAATAGCAACTTAGCAAAACAAGGCTGCTGCCATACAGGCTTACCCTTCCTATGCCCCAGGCATGGTCAGGATGCATCAGAAAAGCACTTGCTATTTATATTCCTTCCCAAAGAATTTTATAGCCATTTTACGGGAAAGGGACATAAAATAAGAATCCATTACTTAATTTCTCACTTGAAATTTGACCTTAGCTTTTATGGGAAGGAAAAACCCACCTTGATGCATCTGTGTTTCACTAGTGATTTTGTCAGCTCCATATGGATTTATTTCTTTGATTTCTCTTAGTGCAACAAGCTTTTCCTAAATGGGAAAAAAAAAGGCAGTTTTAATATCATCCATTCTTTTTATCCGCTATAATTTCTAGCACAAACTTAAAATATGTTAAAACAAAATAATCCTTACATGTTACTAGTATGACTGAAGATCATGAAATCAGACAGAAACTAGAATGCAGATTTTGGGACTAGTCTTTTTAGTATTTTAATAGTCAAGATAAATTCTTTTTGCTTCACTAAGTGACAAGAAGTTCATGATGAAATTATTGGTCCCTGAACGTGTATTTTCTGAAAAATCCCTAATTCTGCTAAGACCTGGCCTTCATTCATGCAGAGTCACAGCTCTAAAGATGCTGAAAGATATGCCTTCTAGCACAAAACTACTCTGAATACCACACGAGTAAAATCAACATCAGTAGCAGAGAATGCAGAAACAATAAATTAAAGGTGGTATTCCTGTTTTGCACAAAGCCTGCAGAGTACGAATTCCACACTTACACAGGTAAGTTTATTTTATCACCTCTTTTTTGGGCAACAGAACAGTTGTCTGTTCATTTCAATACACACATGCTACCTTAAAGTTATAAATACCTGCTCTCCATCATGCATAAGTGCATATGTGCAGTTGGTACATCTAACATTTAGAGTAAAGGCCTCGATGTTCACAGCTCTATCTCACCGTGCCCGTAGGTGGCAGAATGGGCATACATGAGACAAGAAATCCTCACCTGAGTCAGCTCATGGGCTAAGCGTCCCAGAACTTCTTGGGTTGCCTCATTAATTTCTAGTTCTTTCATGACTTCCCATTTGCCATTCTGGAACCTCACTGGCATAGAAAATACAATTCTTTCAGGAATGCAAAACTGACCTGAAGAAGAGGGAAAGAAATGACCAAACATATTATTTCTGATTAGAAAACACATCCTCTCCAGTGTCAACATTAAGTCCTACAGACTTGCAAAGGTCTGCAACTATAAGACCTCAGTATAAATGGAGACTGCCTTTTTCAGTCTACAGTTCAAAAAAAGAGTTCCCCTTTTACTACAACTTTGTACTTTAGTTAGATGTACATGAATCATGGCAATGGACCTTTAAAGGTCAGGTAGTCCAACCTTCCTGCCACAGGTAGGAACATATTTAAAACTACATCAGGTTGCTGTGAGCTCTGTCCAACTTGACCTTGAATGTTTCCAGGGATGGGGCATCCCCCACCACTCTGGGCAGCCTGTTCCAGGGTCTTACCACCCTCATAAAAACTTCTAAATCGACCCTCCTTCAGTTTAAAATCATTGTCCCTTGTCCTATAGCAAAAGGTCCTGCCACAGGTAGGAACATATTTAAAACTACATCAGGTTGCTGTGAGCTCTGTCCAACTTGACCTTGAATGTTTCCAGGGATGGGGCATCCCCCACCACTCTGGGCAGCCTGTTCCAGGGTCTTACCACCCTCATAAAAACTTCTAAATCGACCCTCCTTCAGTTTAAAATCATTGTCCCTTGTCCTATAGCAAAAGGCCCTGCTAAAAAGTCTGTCTCCATCTTTCTTATAGGCTTAAGTACTGGCAATGAGGTCTCCCTGGAGCCTTCTCTTCTCCAGGCTGAACAACACAACACTCTCAGCCTGTCCTCATAGGAGAGGGGCTCATGGCCATGATCACACTTTTTTCCCCTCCTCTGGATGCTCTCCAACAGGTCCATGCCCTTCCTGTGCTGCAACATAATTGCTGTAAAAATTGTACATCTTAAAGGAGGGGGGGAATTATTTGTTTCATACAAGGGTTAAATGGCTGTTGTGAAATATTCCATTTATTGGTCCACATAAATACACAATAAAAACATGCTTTTATAACTTAGGTTTCAAAACCAATAAAGAGTTCCTGCACAAAACACATGCATCAGAAATGCATTTAAACTAGAAGATTATGAGACAATCTGCAACAAGACAACATTAACCTAAGAGACACTTTTAAGAATTAAGTATCAAATCACCAGCTCTGGAGAGCAAAATTGCTTAGATTTGGAAGTTCTTATGATGAAACAAACTCACAGCCTCACATGATATTATGGTATGTTTTGCAAGTTTTTCTTAAATTAAAAATACTGATTAAAACACAATGTTATGGATAGGGAAAAGCTGTTATATGTAGAGCAAAGTTACAAGAGAACATGTGAAGCAAAAATAGATTTACCTTGACTAAGTATTCCCACAGAAATGATCTCCCCAGGAGGAGAGCTGTGACACCAGTACTGCAGTACAGTGGCTACTGCATGGGCAGGCAACACTCCTGTACAGCGATGGACCCGGGAACTCAGGGAACTCTGTGCAGATCCAAATTCTGAATGAATCCATTCACTACCAACAAAAAATGGGGATTAAAAAAAGGATGAAAAAACTAAAATGGCTGCAGGAAAAGTAGAGAAAAATTTTTCTAGAGAAAAATAAGAACTAAAGCTGAGGGAAGAAAACAGTCAAAATTTACTCAAACGCTACTGCTGAAGGCATTTACAGACAGAAAAAAAAGGATCTAACAAAAAATGGCTCAAAAGATAATGACAAACACTATTTTCCTATGAAAGTTAGGCCATTAGTCAAGTCCTAACTTCAACTATTACTGTGATTTATATGTATTACTGCCTTATGTAAGAACCCTGACATGAACCATAATCCCCCTGTGCTAGGCTCTGCACAAGCACAGAACAAAAGGAATGCCTGCTTTCAGGTCAATGCTAGGTTTGGACCACAGTGGGAGCTTCACATAGCCAGGCCTGAGTTATGTCACATCTGTACCCATCCTTTCTGTGCTGCTGTTCTTTCCACAGGAAGCTATCTAGCTGCTAGGTATCCTTTTACATATGTTAACAAACTGTTTGTTTTGGGAAACAGACATTAGTGGTCTCAGGCTGTATGTTCCAACTAATTCAGGTACAAATATTTACTACTATTTCAAAGTTTCTTCATGCATACTAAATGCCTAAGTCATTATCTGGACTTTCGTTACTCTTTAGAAGCTGCTCATGATATGACAGAATAGAAACACACTTAAACTGCAGGAAAATATAGTTATAAACAAAGTTGGCAGGAGAATCAGAACTACATACAGCATTAGGAACTACTCAACTTCTTTTAGGGATGGAGTACCTCAGCTTGTGTTTTCCTTTATGTAATCAGTAAAGACAAATCTTGAAATAAAAAAAACCTTTCTTGATGTTTCATTACACAGTTAAGGTAAACATGGATTAAAAGCAGTTATTCAGTTTCACTGTAAAGAAATACATCTGTACTGTACCTATCATAAAGCATATTCAACAACGGACGTGCAAAATTAGCTGGGCCCCAAATAGCAGAGTCATAGCCATAAAGCTTTGCATGAGACAAATCGATGTAGTTAGAGCCACTAATATTGCCCCAAACAATCACATCTTTAACTCCTGTAACAGAGAAAAATACATAGATTAATGAAGAAACAAATACTTTCACAACATAGACTGGACCAGAAGACCTTCAGAAATCCCTGTCAAGATGAATTGTTCTTCAGTTCAGTGTCCTGCCTTGCTAGCAGAAATTATTTGATCTGAAAAATGCAACAAAGTCCTCCAAAACATATGAAACCTCATCACAAGCTGAAAAAAGAACTTTAATTTATATCATGTTATTATATGTGATGGACAAAACCTAGCAAATACTTAGCTGTTAAAAACCAAAACAATTAAAAATCCAAACATACAGCAATGTTCCTTTTAAAATCCTGTAAAAACAAATATAGAATGCCTCATAGTAAAAAACCATTAAGAAGAATAAAATTACCTGCTTTGGTGCAAAAGGATTTTCACAAATAACCTGCTGATTAGCTATTCAGCCTATAAACTTACTTTTCTCCTTTATTATGCTCCAAAATATCCAGACTTGCCATTGATGACCAGTTCTTATCCCTGCAACACTGAAAAAAATCCTGCTGCTGAGCAGGCTGTTGGAGCACATTTTTGCTATGCAGGGCAGAACCATGCAAATACAATCAAGCTACAACAATTGACCTGAGAAAGCAAGACAATTAACCTCAAAATAATACTACAACGTGGTTCTACTTTACTCTCATTATCTGCACAGCAGCATGTTGTCATGTTTGTTCACAGCTAGTCTCTGTGTACCCAAAACAACAATGCACTACAGAGTGCAAATGCAATCTTGTGCAAATGTAAGTCCTAGTCCCTAACCCACAACACAGTTCAGTCCTTCTTAGTATATTTCCAGCGTGAAATACACGCTGTAATGGCAGGGTTACATCACAGAGTTAGCAAGACACCCTGGTATTCTGTACAGCCACACCACTCAGTGGGTGCACTGCTGTCCTTGCATTTGCCCAGGGAGGTTGTGGATGCCCTAACCCTGGCAGACTGGATGAAGCCTTGAGCAACCTGGTCTAGTGGGGAGGGTCCCTGCCCATGGCAGGAGGGGTTGGGACCAGATGATCTTTAAGGTCCATTCCAACCCCTTAACATTCTATGATTTCTGCACAGTGTTCTACAATGAAATATGTACTCCCAAAGGTGTGCTGAATTCCCCAAATGCTATCAGGACACATAAATATTCACCTGCTGTGTTCATATTCAGCTTCCTGGCCAGCATGGCTTTAGCTGCACTTTCCCAGGAGGTCGCAACAGCAATGACATTTTCAGGCTTAATGGATAGGCCGTATGTCATAATCATCATTGCCTTAAGGTTTACAAAGGTTTTTCCTGATGAAACTATTCTGACCTCACTCTTGGCATTCTTCTCAATCAAGGGAGCATACACTTGACAGATCTCACTCATTTCTCTGATGTAGTTCTCAAGGGATTGGACTTCCAGGTTTAAGAGGACATCATCAAGAACAATGATAATATCGGCGTCAAGAAAAGCCTCATCTATGTCAGTGTGCTCCGAAACACTGCGGAGCAGGGGCAATGCCATGTCTTCAGCTTCCATCACAACACTGCAAAGAACTTCCTTAAACTCGTCACTGTCAAGCAAATGGATACTGATTTCTGTGGTCATCCCAAACACTTCTCCATTCGCCAGCAGAGGGATCAGCTGATAACAGATTGGAGCTGAGGCACTGATAGAGAAGGATATAGAAAAGCTACAATTAACAACAATCCACCGCTCCTTTGGAAGTATTACAAAAGCACAAAGGTGTTTGTTTTGTGTTTGATTATGTTTAGACAAACCATTAGTTTGGACCTTTTACTGCTCTTTCTGTCATTTTCTCAGGTTAAGAATTAAAACAGTTGGGTTCTCCTTTCATTTGAATGTTTTTCCATCCCATACACTTCAGTCAACACTGTCACTTAAAAACGTGTCTTTCTTTAAAGATCCACAATTTGTTAAGGTGCTGTGTTAGGGCTACTAGAAATACAGACATTTCTAAAGTTGGAACTGTGAGAGACTCTACCTTCTTAAATATTTTGAACAATGTTTAATGCGAGATAGGTGCACTACAAAATTCCTAGCTTATTCTGTAAATCCTTGCTTTTCCCTAAATGGATCTGGGGTCCAAACGTTGCCTGTTCACACCCCTCACTTAAACTGGTGCACAATGTAACCAAAACAGAAATTATTTCTAAATTATATCCTGATTGCTCATAGTGAGGGGCACAGAATCTAATTCAGATCATCAAATTACAGGGATTTGTGCCTAACTCCAGCTGGTTGCACCCATTATATGTGATAGGAAAAAGTGAACTCTTCCGAAGCTGAGTAGATATTCTCTTTATTCTCACCTGGTGATCCAGATCTGCAAAGGCTTGATATGGCTTTTAATCTCTTCCTCTTCTTTTACAAGTTCAAGATGTGCCTGCAGGTTCTCCTCAGCAATGTCTAACATTTCCTCACTCAACATCACTGAAGTGATGCCATAATATTGCTAGGAGCAAAAAGGATGATCTCTAACCATGTGGCAGCCCAAACCCAGCAAGGTAACATTAGAAACAATAGCTTTACTTTACACTTGAAGGAGGAACACAGAACAATGCTTAAAACATGGGTTTACAGTATTAAAGACAGCTCATTACCTGAGCATATTCCAGAAACTCTTTAACTCCTCCCAGAAGCACAACCTTCCCTCCATGGTCCAACAGCTCTCTCCAAACAATGGGAGACTCTCTGTGTTCCCATCCATTCACTTCACAAATGTCATGAAGCCACTGCTAATGTAAACATCCCCACCAAAAGGTTTTAATGCTTTTTTACATTTGATAACACTTAAAATGTTACAGCTATAAATACTCTTATTGTTTCCTCTCAATACATAACTACAGGGTGTTTGGCAACTTACATACCAGTGTGTGTAAACACAAAGCAAGGCATGGTGAGACACTGATACCTCACCTCAAGGTCTTACTGGTGCTTGATTTTACTGCTGTAATTTTGCTCTCTTGTCTTAGTGGCAATGCACTTTGTGAAGTAGAGAATCATCTCAGGATTCTTATTCAGCCACAGAAGCTAAGTAAGGTGAAGAGGTTAATTGCTATTCACTTAACTGTTCAAGTTATTTGGCTGAGGTGTCAAGCAAAATACAAGAGGTAATAAACACAATAGTACTATCTTGTGAAGTGAGTGCAGTTTTTTCAGATCCTTAAAGTAACCACGGTGTAGACATGGCAACATGTTTACAGCATGGAAAGAAAGGCCCATCCACATTGTAAACAAATATGTGATATTTAACTTGGTACTTGCTGTTGTCATCCTTGGATATCAGAAGTGTTCTCGACAAGAAACAGCTCTGAAGGCATATGAAATCACAGCAAGTAAAAGATTTACAGGCTGAGCTGCCATTTATATATTAAAAACAAAAAAATACACACCAAAAAAACCCACCCCCAAACAACTTGAAGTTTTACTGACAAAGCACAGCTTTAGGCAAAAATCTAACCATTTTGTTGTTAAGACCCACAGGGCTACAGTGGCTCACAACACTCAGCCCATTCTTCCGTCTGGCTCTCACAGCCTGCAGCACCTCTATCCACGCGCCAAACCTCCAGGACAGGAGATCAAACACATCACACAGATAGCACATTTGTCGCTTTGTAGAGCACTGGGGCACCTACCAGCGCCTTGCCTCGCCACCCCTTACCTCCCACTCCTCAGGCTGCTGAGTGACCTTGCGAACCCTGAAGTATGGCAGGTTAGCCTGCAGGTAGTCAGCCAGCTGTTCTGCTTGGGCATAGCGAGGGCAGTTTGCTCTGCCTGCGAACACAGCAACAAGAGCGCAAAGGGGTGGGATGGTGGCGCCGAGCACGCCCAGGCTGTGTGCGGAGCAGTTCTGGGGGACACGGCCGCGCC